>NC_079149.1:35925135-36097147 GCF_945859685.1 Eupeodes corollae
GGTATATTCTTGTACGACAAATATGCGATGCTCACCGTGCCACGCCATTATGATTGCTAAAAACGGCACGTAGACCTCTATCTATCTATACCCGGAATACCATTTTATCTATAAATAGCTTTGAATATAAACGTCGAAAAATACGGGAGGTTTTTTTGCCGGACCCTGTACTATATTACAGTAATAGATATTTTCTTGAATCTGAGTTAAATTAATAGAACAAAGCGAAGTTTAGGTAAACATCTAAATTAAGCTAAGGAGAAATCAAATGTCTAGCCGTTAATAAATCCATAAGCCCCTTGAATTTTGTAACGTTTTAGACTTCAATGTAATACCAAGGCGGGTGCAAAAGTTTTGAAAAGTGTAAGAAAAGAATATTGAGTATGTGAAACGCTTCCCGAAACCATAACTTAAATCCCGTCAAAAAGCGAACAGATTGACTTTCGCTGAAAAGTATCAATTTTTTAGAATGAGACAGAATTGAGAAGGCCCAGACGGTTCCAACTATTTCGGCATGATAAACAAACTGAAAAGCAGTTTAGAAATGCTAACAGTTTTGAAGGTGGTACGGTGATGGTTTGCCAAAAGCTGCTTTTGCTACCAAAATAAATTCCCAATAATATACGGATGAAATATTTGCTGCGGAAATTATCCTGCCCAAGGATAACGCTGCTTTGTATTTATGTTTCAAAATATACTAAAGCTTTGGGCAATTTTAATACAAAACGTTTTTAGAGTTTAGAGTTTTTCAAGAAGAGTGAGTCGAAATTAGTATGTAGCAAATAAAATCTTTAATAATTTCAATACCACGACTTCTATAATATTTTATTCAACGAAAAGGATCAAGCACCAAATGTTCAATGCCTTTTTAAAAAACTTTAAGTTTTACTTAGAATTAATTTAATTTGTGCTCACGGACTCCTTGAGTAATATTGTTCCTAATAGCTAGCTTGAATCTTGTTTGGATTAATGAAGTAAGATCATCTTTTGTAGCTTGCACCAAAAAAAAATCCAACAAATCGAAATCGTTATAAAACTTAAACTTCCGAAGTACAAAAATCAAAAAGCAGATGAATGGAAAGCTTGCAAATACTGAGCCAATTGTACATTGCAAGCGAATCAGCCAAGGTCTTTGAGAAGAATTCGGTTACCAAAACACATCTGACTAAAAGTAAACGTAATAATGTTCATGTTATACGTTAAGTAAATGTAATATGAAGTCACATCATCACCGAAATAAAATGTATTTAAAATTTGTACCAAAAAATCAAAAGCTATGAAAATGCTCTAACCTGTGGATTTTCAAACAAGTTTTAGTCGAAATTTTTAAATTAAAATAAAGTCACTTACCTATTTGACTAAATAGTTTTAAAAATTGTACCGCGAACCGACGCCAAACATTTTTTTCCCGACACTACCGAGGTATTCCGCGGGACGCGACAATACGCGAATATTAAGATTTAAACAAATTTAAAACTACAAAATTAAGACCTCTATTTTCTTAAAAACTGAACTTTAATACACAATAAGCACTTATCACAATACGCACTTATTATTTTTATTTACTTTTTTACCCTACAATGAAAATAGATGCATTTTAAATACATTTCCTTTTTTTCCGAGACGAAATAATCATGAAAGAGACTAAATTCAAATTTTCAAATTAAACCGCCAATTTACGAAACAACACTACCGAACCGAACCGACCAATAAGAAACCAACAGGCAACGACGACGTGATTAATGAAAAATAAAAAAAATTTAATTGAATTGAATTGCAACATTTTACAATTTTACAAAATAAACACTTAACTTCGATATTCACGGATGTATTTTTGCATACAATGAAACATTAACACTTATTTAATATTTTTTAAACATTTTTTCTACCACACATTAAAGATTATTATATTTTAATTAATTTTTTGATTTCCAATTCGAGACGATTACGAGCATAGGAATTTAACAAACGGAAAACTGAAACTGTTACTGACGATTTCCGGAGAAGAAAAGGAAAGAGATGTCATAGCAATGGCGGTTTACCTGATGCATTTATAGCAGAAACCATTGGCAGGGGAAGTGCACTGTATGGAAGGAAATGGATGCAATGAAAACTTTGGTATTAGGTTTGTCTTTTTTCTTCTTGTTTGTTTTTATGGGCTATTGGTAAACTATGAAATGGTAAGCAATTAATAGTCGTGTTCATTGAGCCGGCTTTTTGGGTTAAAGTAGATTCAGGAAACGAATCCGAGTTCAGATTTCAATGCAGTTACATGCTAGATCGAAAGAAACATTACTGAAAAATTGAATTCAATTAGAATCTTAGTCACTTAATTTATAAATAATGTTTTTGAACAGAGCGTTTTAATAAAACAATATAAAAAAAAACATATATAAAAAGAGACTGTAGTGTGACAAACACTGTTCACTTGCTGCAATAAGCTTCGAAAAAACTAAGTTTTAGGGTGTTTTTGGAGTTATTCGGGAAATCTGACCAATTAAGTGAAGTATCCTTACGCACTAAACTTTTCTGAGGTCTTAACAATAATTTTATTAAACAAAATAAGTTTGAAGTCGATGTCTTCATTTGTTTCAAGATATTTGAGTCTATAATAATTAATGTTTACCCATTGTTATTAATCGTTTTTAACTTTCTAATAGGAAGTTGAATTACAAATCGGCATTACCAGGTTCTTAGAATATAGATAAAAGGTCAAATTTTAGGAAATATCGAAGGGATAGTATTTTAACAAGGAAATATTAATTAAAGTTCTTAAAAATTGATTTTTGCCTCGAATATCTTAACAAAAATTAAAGTTTTAAATGCATATGATAATTTTCTTATGCGAACAATGGATGGAATTGTCTAGTAGTATTAAGGAATTTCAATTAATGCTTGTTTGATTTCTTTATATTCACAAACTGTCACTTTTTAGGCACGTTCGGATGCTAGTTTTTAATAAAAGGTAATTATCAATTTATTAGTAAGCAAAATGAAAAACAAAAGTTTAACATTTTTACGTAGCTTAGTAAATTATTAAATATTTCAATCAACTAATAAGTAAAGTGTAAAGCCCTTGAAAATATGTTTTTTAAAATGTTTGCGCTACTGCTTTTAGCATTTGTTAAAGTTTTAAGAAAAACGCAATGACAGTTTTGAATAACAAATACAAAAAAAAAACGTTTTCGACTCAATTAGAACAAAGAAAGTGATATTTACTTTAAACACTTTTGTTATAATATTATTTATAATATGTTCTAGACATTTTTGAATAATTGACAAACGCAAACGAATGGGAAGTTTTCAGTGTGTGTTGCATCCTAGCCTCTTTTTTTTTTGTAAAACAAACTGTCAATTTGGTTTGTAAAAAATTCTATTATATATATAAATTTTTATATAAAACTATTCTAAATTTTATTAAATTATTAAAAAAAAAACTGTTTATTCTTTGAGTTCATACAACATTTGGAGCGACGTATCAATGTGTAAGTTGAAAAGCTAACAACGATATTTTATATTAGATAAAATAAAATTTTAGCCGAATTCATGATGTTCAAATGGTAGCCATGTGTATTCAAGAGTTCACAAGCGTCCACAGGTTTTTCTCAAAGCCTACCTCTGTCTATCAACTTCTACTCTCACCTCCCCGCGGTGAATATCGGGTACCTAGTACCTCAACTGAAGATTGGGATGTTACCCTAGTGTAAATTTGTTGAGGCAGCAAACAATAGAGGGGGGAGAGAGGTGTTTCCACTAAGGCACCTCTCCTTATTCTTAGACAGAGGCATCAGTCTCCTTAACATTGCATATAAGATCCTCTCTGACGTACTAGTATTATGTGAACATCTGAAACCGTTCGTCAACAATCTGATAGGTCCTTATCAGTGTGGCTTCAGAGCAAGAAAGTCCACTATCGACCAAATATTCACACCACTGCAGACCTTGGAAAAATCCCAGGAACTTCAAATCGATACCCACCATTTCTTGATCGATTTTAAAGCCGCGTACGACAGCATCCATAGGGAAAAGCTCTACACAGCAATGTCTATTTTTGGCATCCCTGTCAAACTTATCCGTTTATGCAGAATGACGATGGAGAATGCACGCTGCTGTATCAAGGTCGGAAAAGATCTCACATTTGATGCATTTGATGTCAAAGGAATTGTTCACGGCTGGAAAGAATTGTGCAAAACTCAACCATCAACACTAGAGGCACAATTTCCCAAAGGTCCATTCAATTACTCGGATACGCAGATGGTGTTGACATAATTGGAAGATCAAAGTGTGATGTCAATGGAGCGTGTTTTAGCATTGCGACGGAAGCGAAGAAGATGGGTTTAGTGGTCAATGAGGGCAAGACCAAGTATATGCTGTCATCAAAAAAGGACACTGAATAACGACGTCTTAGACAAAACGTCACCATGGACAGCTATAACTTTGAGGTAGTTAAAGGCTTTGTCCAACTAGGCACCGCTATTAACACAGACAACGACACCAGCGCTGAAATCAAACGAAGAATAAGTGTTGCAAATCGTTGCTTCTTTCGACTTAGAAGGCAATTGAGACGTAAAGTCCTCTCTCGAGCATCTAAAATCACCATCTAGAAGGCACTCATCATCCCGGTTCTCATTTATGGCGCTGAGGCCATAACCCTGTCAAAGAGAGATGAGAGCGTCTTAGGATGCTTCGACAGAAAAATTCTTCGGGTGATTTTTGGTCCCGTACGCATGGATGGGGAATGGAGGACGAGATATAACGACGAACTGTACGGGCGACACTGACCTAGTTAGCAGAATTAAAGTCCAAGAGCTAAGATGGCTGGGTCATGTAGAGCGAATGGACATCAACTTTCCAGCCCGGAAGGTCTTTGAATAAAATCCAGAGGGACGGTGCAGTAGAGGAAGACCGTGACTCAGGTGGTGCACTCAGGTGGGTGAAGACCTCAACCAACTTGGTGTGTGAAACTGGAGAGCTTGCTATGGACCGAGCTGAATGGATACTCATGTTGGTTGAGGGCCAGGTCCGCCCGGACTGTAGCGCAGCCTTAAGTAAGTAAGTAATCCGAATTCACTTGACTTTTTGAATAGCTGTTGACTTCAATTCATTAAAGTAATCATCACAAACATCCATATAAAGTCCAGCTCACACATTAATAGAAGTCAGCTGACTATTCACAACTTCGTACATACGTCGAATCAGTGCTTAAACAACAGGCGGAGGCGGTGGACGTCGATTTTTGGAACTTAATTTTCTTCACCGACGAAGCACATTTCTCACTCGGTAGTCGGTAGGTATGTTAATAGACAAAATTGTCGTATGTGGGGTTTCGAAAACCCTCAAGTAATTGAAGAAAGGCAATTACATCTACAAAAAATCACTGTTTAGTGCGATATCCAGAGGTGTGATTGGAATCGTACTTCTTCGAAAACGACGTCACCGTCAATTTGGTGCGTTATGGCCACAATATGATTACTAATTTTTTAACCTTGTTATTGTCAAAACAGTTTCTCACAACTGATGTGATTGTATGAATACTTTTATATTACACTGTAATATTATCATCATTGCTCTCTTTTTCTTATTTTTCTAAACCATAAGCTTTAAGTTAGCTTAACATATATTAAATAAAATAAATTTAGTCTTAAGTCAAAATTGGTCATTTTCATTTCTCCTGCGTTGAAACATAAAACTGGCGACGAGGATAACGGCAAGTTTAAGACGTTATAAGTACATAGTTATAAAAGTACCGATGAAATGAGCTCCGACGAAATAGACGAAACAAAAGAGGTCGAACAAAAAAATATCGTTGATGAATTTATAAATTCAAATGTTGAACGACTTAATCATTTGCTTAAGCTCAATAAAATAACGACAGACGATGATAAGGTCTGGTTTTTAATCGGTGTCGGAGGAGGTGATTTATATAATATATCGAAAACATTGGTGGCTCCAAAAAAGCCAGATGATCTAAAATATGACGAGCTTGTAAGAAATTGGTAGCACATTTTGAGCCCAAGAAAAATATTACCGGTGAGCGTTTTAAATTTCTAAATAGAAATCAAGAACTAGATGAAAGCGTCTCAGATTTGATTGTTGCTATTAAGCAGCTGGCAGAAGGTTGTAAGTACCTTGAGTTTTTAAACGAAGCTTTGAAAGATCGTCTACTCATGGGACTCAAGAACAAACGAATACAGTTCTCAAAATGGTTTTCAAAAAAAGTTTTCTTTGTCACGAGAAGGAGGCTGTTTATTTTATGGAGAACGTCTTATTTTCCCTAGAACATTGAGAGATTTAATTTTAACTTTATTACATGATACGCACATTGGAAACGTGAGAATGAAGATGTTAGCTAGACAATATTTTTGGTGGCCTGGCATCGATGGCGACATCGAGAACCACGTTTTTAATTGCAAAGCTTGTGTTTACTCTTGTAACAAACCAGTGTCTAGCCATCATCAACCGTAGCCAGAATCGAATTCATTTTTTGAGCGAATGCACATACATTTTTTTTATTTACAAGGTAATAGTTACTTAATAATCGTGGACAGTTTTACGAAATGGGTGGATGTTAAAATAATGAAAAATACAAAAATTGAAACATTAGTAAAAGAACTTAGACCTATTTGCATATTTTAGGTTGCCCTCCACATTAGTGTCCGATAACGGACGCCCTTTGATTCAACTTTGTTCGCAAAATTTTGCAATGATAACAATATAAAAGGTATGAAAAGTCCACCATATCACCCCTGTCTAATGGTGCTGCCGAAAGAGCAGTGCAAACGGTAAAGACATCATTAAAGAAAATGATGATGGACACAAAACTTGTCACTCTTCCTACGTTGAAACATAAAAACAACTTGAGCAAATACGGATTTCTTGCAAATGCTATTTCTTGCACGAGTAATTTCTCGTCGTGGCGTTATCAAAAGGCAACTAGGCTCATACGATTGGACACGGCTGCTTTTTTTTCGGGACTAAGCGAAAGACCGTGTTTATGCAAATCAACCTTTAACTCTTAAGCACTTAAAAACAAATATTCGTCAAGTTATGGCGGAGATACCAACCAATTTGTGTCAAAACGTGGTCGAAATTACCTCAAAACAATCGATGTTTGCAAGAATCTTCGTGGTGGTCATTTAAATGATTTGTGTTTCAACGTTCATTCTTTATACTAAAAAAGAAACATCGTGAAAAAAAAATATTTTATATGTGTTTTATTTACGTTTACTTTTGAAACGTCAAAATGGATAACCCTGTACTTGTATCATTTCGTTTTTTTTGTTGGGTTAATATCATTTTAGGCTTACGTTGTTAAAAAAAGTTTCGAATGGATAAGTACAATGTGCAATTAATCTTAGTTGAGAATTCCAATTAATAGACCCGTTTAAGTTTTTTAGTTTTGTTTATGTTCACGAACTGTCACTGTTTAGTCGTGTTCAGATAACAGTTTCCTAATTAAAGGGAATTTGAAATTTTCTAGTTAGCACAAAGAAAACAAAAGGTTAAACATTTTTAAGTAGCTAGTAAATTGCTAAAGTCCTTAACAAAGAGTTGTCTTAAGTTTTGCAGAATTATGTTTTCCAAAAGCCAAGCATTTAAAAAATAATTAAAAGTATTAAATTTAAAACTAAAGGTGAAGCTAGTGTTTTCAATTAATTCGGTGAATTTTAGCGATTGAGTGTGGTATTTTTTAAAGGTGTTTTTTGTTATAAAAACTCTTGATTCGATATATCAGAGAAACATAGTAACGGCGGTATTATCTTGTTTTGCTTCAAAAACATTAGAAGCGATAAAAATGTCCTTGTTTATGTTTTTTTTTTAAATAAAACCATTTTGTTAATTGTCATTTATATATCTTCGCAAAGCTTGCAACAAAAAATTGAACCTTAAATTGTTTTCTGTCAACAAAATTTCTGTCAACAAAAATTCTACAAGTCTACTTTCAAGGTCAGCTTTTTTTCAAAATTTCAAATATTTATTTTTATTCAGCTTACCAGTCACTATTTAAGTTTTTATTTTACTTGAACTTTTGTCGCATGCGAAATACTATTTTAACTATAGACAAACAAGTACCTACCACATGAAACTATTCAACCTTGGTTGTCATTTTAATGTCAAATTCTTGAACATTATTGCATTTTAGGTTGAAATTCCAAAGTAGTACAGATTTCCTGATGTATAGAGAAGAAAATTGCATTTTGGCTCAGATGACATTCTCTGCAAAATTGGAAGGTTTGTTCAGGTTTTTCTTCACATCTATATCCTTAGCGTATAACCCTCTACGGGTACTCAGTCTTTTAGATCTCAAAAATTCAATGAACTAAAACTTCGTGGTCTTTCGTAAATTTTTCAATTCCTACTACGAAACAAACTACGTTCTGGCATTTTTGTATTAAATGCCCAAACCCAAGCCCAAGCCAAATCCCAACTCCAGGCCCACTTAACTCAATTGGGATGATATAATAACACCCCACATCCACCTATCTACCCATATTATTTCTTAAGTCTGGTACTTTTCCAAAAGAATCCAAACCTAGGTACATATCTCTAGATAGGCGAGTCTTCTTGAAAGATGCATAGATGGAGTAGAAATCCATTTTAAGGAATAATGTTTCTCTTTTTGTTGGCTAAGTGAATTGTTCTGGTTGTGATATCGCTTCGAATTACTGAAAGGACATGTTTAAAGGTAGGTAAGGTATATATCAGTGAGTGCGCTGCGCGGTATGAGTTCTATATGTACATTTCGGTAGATAGGTGTGCTTTACTTATTTTTCAGTTCTGTCTGATATGCCTAACGGGCACAAACTGTGCAAGAATGAGGATTTCTTTTACTTGTTTATTTTTTTATCTTTCTACGGATTTCTTATTCCTAAAAATATTTAAGAAAAGGAGGAGAATTTCCTTAAGAGCCTTCTTTCTTACACCAAAAAGAAATAAATATCCTAGCTAACAAAAAAAAAACAAAAAATACTGAAATCCAGTTCGTTACCAAGGAGAAGATTGCTATGATGAAAATTTCTTGAAGCATCAGAGGCCTATGGTTGGCTGGATATAAAGATGAAGAAGAAGAATTTGAAGGACTATCAGACCTGAGGTTACGTAGGTACAGATATACCTTACCTACTATATTTTGGTACTCAAGTCTGTAACTAGTGTAGAATATTGTCTCGGAGTGGAGTAGGCATTAGGCAGTAGGCACATTGTGTAAGGCGTAGGTATATAATAAAATTTTCTCAATTCTGAAGAAAAATATTTAATTTTCTTGCATTATATACGCGCTCGTCTGGAATCAGAAACCACGAGGCGCATGCAAGAAAATGATCGATGAATCAGCAGTGGGGTCGTCATATTATTAAGGAGACTTGTTTTTGATTGCAAGACATTCTTTTTTTTAAAGGGTTTTACAATAAGAGGTTTCATTTTTAATATACCACTATTTTGACATCAGCTGTCACCTTTGAAGGTATTAATTGTTTTGACATATAACAATTACAATAAACGCCATTACTATAAAAATGAAACGATAAAAGCTTCAATTGGCGTTTTTCTTTTTTAATTCAGAGCAGAGCTCGAACTGTCAAAAGAATAATTGCGTTTCTTTTTTAGCTCTGATCGTTCAGAACTTCGAATTCGTGTTCCTTTTTTAGTTCTGATTATGTTCAGAGCACGCTCTGTGAGCTCAGAATAAAATAACAGAGTAAATGAAGTAAAATGCTGAACACAACCAATTTGATATTTGGAAGCCGGGAAATTAAAAAATGATCGTCAAAACAATAAAAATGGCGGAAGAGGCTTATTGTTTTAGTGTAGAAGGAAAGATAATTTAGAAAAAATTAATTGCATATAGAATTTTTATGAATCAAATTTATTTCAGGAGTCAAATGGACCAACTCTATGACTGTTTTATTAATTAATTTGATTGAAGAAAATTTTGAACGCCTTCAAACAGACGACATTTAAAATCATGACAGTTTGGTGCTCAAGTTGTTTTTTTATAATTAAATCAGAGAGCTCTGAACATACTCTGCTTAGAACTCTACTATACTCTACTCTGCTCGCTCAGACTCTGCTCAGAACTGAGCTCTGAATTAAAAAAGAAAAACGCCAAATAACGCGTTACAATTGCTAAAATACTCAACAAAACGGTGGAAGCTTGGCAGTCACAGTTCGCAAGGCTAAAGCTGTTTTGTTTAACCGTTTAACAAATTGAATACAATCTTAACTGTCACTTAAACATAACTGAAAATTTGCTGCTTTGCTGATTTAGCCTGTAGTGTTGACACTTGTCGATCTTTGGCATAATTATTCCATAAATAATGTTACAAGGCCTTTTGCATAAGATCTTAAGAACTTTAAAGTTCTGTTAACACAAGATTTCGAGCTTATCGATCACCGATAACGTCGTATCTTTTTTGAATAGGTCCTGATCGGGATTTACATCTTAAATATTTATTCGAAAACGAGGCTGTTTTAACTGTAACTGTGTATTCATTGCTCTATATGGGCAATGATTTTTGACTTTCTTTAGGATGTTAATGTAATCGGTCCAATTTATCGAATTGAAAATTTTGAAATTTCTTGACGTTTAAAGACCCCAGGAATTTAAACCAAAAGTTTTAGGAGAGATGTCTGTGTTTAAGTGTGTGAACGTTTCTAAGTTAGACTTCAAATATAAACAATTTTTTAAAAGGAAGAATAACGCATTTAATATCTGGTACAATTTTGATAAAAACCAAATTGACAGTTTTTTTTTTTTATAAAAAATAAAAACCTAAAAAATACATTACTCAAAGTTGGCAAAAATTGAGTTTCGACTCAAATATCTCTTCAAAAATTTGAGATTATGGTTTCCAACTAGTTTTTACGTATAAAAAATATTGTTTTCAACATTTCGACAAATTTTGAGAAAAATGGAATGGACAGTTTTCTTACAAAAAATAAAAACCTTAACAAAAAAATTAATAAAAATTGGTAAAAATTGATTTTCGATTTAAATATCTTTTTAAAAATGTGAGATGTTAGCTTTAACCTACTTTTATTTTTTAAAAAATATTGTTGTCAACGTTTTGTAAATTTTTAAGAAAAATCGAATTGACCGTTTTCTTACAAAAATAAAAACTTAAAAGAATATTTAACAAAATTTGATAAAAATTAATTTTCGAATCAAATATCTTTTCAAAACTTTGAGATATTGGCTTGAAACTACTTTTACCTCTAGGAAAATATTGTTTTCAACATTCAGTAAAACTTTGAGAAAAATCGAATTGACAGTTTTCTTACAAAAAATAAAAACCTAAACAAATACAATTAATAAAAGTTTGTAAAAATTAATTTTTGACTCTAATATCTTTTCAAGACTTTGAGATATTGGCTTTAATTTACTTTTACTTTTTGAAAAATATTGTTTTCAACATTCGGTAAAATTTTCAGAAAAATCGAATTGACACTTTTCTTAAAAAAATAAAAACTTAAAAAAAAATTTAACAAAAGTTGGTAAAAATTGATTTTCGACTCAAATATCTTTTCAAAACTTTGGGATTATGGCTTCCATCGAATTCCATAAAAAATATTGTTTTAAACATTTGGAAAAATTGAAAAAATCGAATGGACATTTTTTTTTACAAAAAATAAAAATCTAAACAATAAAATTAATGAAAATTGGTAAAAATTGATTTTAACTCTAATATCTTTTCAAAACTTTGAGATATTGGCTTGAAACTACTTTTTTCTTTTAAAAAATATTGTTGTCAACATTTCGTAAATTTTTGAGAAAAATCGAATTGACAGTTTTCTTACAAAAATAAAAACTTAAAAGAAATTTTAACAAAAGTTGGTAAAAATTGATTTTCGACTTAAATATCTTTTCAAAACTTTGAGAATGTGGCTTCTAGCGAATTTCATCTCATAAAAAATATTGTTTTCAACATTTGGAAAATTGAGAAAAGTCGAGTTGACAGTTCTTTTTACAAAAAATAAATATGTAAACAAAAAAAATAAAAAAAGTTGGTAAAAATTGGTTTTCGACTCATTTATATTTTCAAAACTTTGAGATATTGGCTATAAACTAATTTTATCTTTTAAAAATAGGTTGTTGTCAACATTCAGTAAAATTTTGAAAAAAAATCTACTAGACAGTTTTTTTTGTTAAAAATTTACTTTCGACTCAAATAGCTTTTCAAAAATTAGACATATTGTCTTCAAATTCTTTGTATTTCTCAGAAAATATTGTTTTCGATATTCAGTAGTTTTTTTTATAAAAATCCAATTTTCAACTAACAATTTTTTAACCCAACACGAAAACCAGCAAACTTTTAAGCAAGACAAATCGACAGACGTTATGGAGAGTTATCAGTGTGGGTCGCATCCCAGCCTCTTTTTTTTTTTAAATAAATGAAAACATTCAAAAACGTTACTAAAAATATTGTAAAAATTAATTTTCAACAAAAAAATATCTCGAGAATAAAGAACGTAATCCAATTTAAACATTTTCGCCCTAAAGAAGTTTTGTTACTAATATTTTTAAAAACTTCTTAAAACATCAAGAGAGAGGCATAACAGCCTCTTTTAAAGCATAAGCTTCAACACTCTTAATGGAAAACCTTGTGAATATTACAAATTTGTAAATTCAAAAAATCAAATAATTTCTGATTTTCTCAATGTTTTAATATTTCATTAACTCAAAAGTTTCTCCCGATTTGTTCCTTTGTCTACTTTGGAACTTCCTAAGAAATATAAAAGTGAAACAAATTAACCATCAAACTCAGAGACGGTTGCTTTCACTACATCCTGCTGCCACTACTCTTATTTTTTTCGAGTCATCAGCAGTCCTCTGGCTCTGCCTGCATGTTCCTACTAAAAGGAAGGATCTGAAAAATATCGCAATACGCCTAAAGGCTCAATGTCTGGGTGGTATTTCCACTTCGCTATAATATTCCACACTGTGTATAGAAAAGGTTCCCAACTATAGTTGTTGTTAAAAATGCACTATAAGACGAATATACCTAAGCTATAACGTAGTTGCAGTTGTTGGTAATGGAAAGATGAATTTATATATATATGTGCAGCTGATCCCAGACTCCCTGAGTATAATCAACAATTCCTATATCGGTCGATGCTCCTTCTCAAGTTTAGATTTTGAATCGCAAACTATTGTCGTCGAAAGATCCTTTGTTTGGTTTCGAATGTCTTATATTTCTATTAAGACCCTCTTCTCTCAGCCTCCCACTGCATTCTTGTGGTGCAGCAACAGCAACAGCATCAGCGCTTCAGCCTACAACCATTATTCAATCTTAACAATGTAGGCATAGGAATTTTCATCATTCCCAAAAGGGGGTACGAGCTAAAAAGCAACAAAAAAGACACAACTTTTCTTCGGGAATATTTCATATTTCTAACATTGCCCACTGAAATTGTGCTCCATCATATCAAGGAGTATGCTGGATTGGGATATCCTTCGCGATGTTATAAAATATTTTATTTTTAAGGTAGTTGGGTATGTCTTATAAAATCCCTTGCAATTTCACAGGCATTACGGGTATATCCGGGTCTGTAGCTATATTATGTGAAATTTTCAAAGTTTTCTTTTTATATTTTATTTTATTTTCTCATATTTTGTGGTACACGGATCATGGATTTGAATGAAAAACTGAAAGTATCTACAAGTCCTGGCTTATTCATCTTGTTACATTATTTTTTTACGAAGTGGAACGAGCTGTGTGTAAAGCAGTATCCAGTTCTGTGTACGAGCTGTAGGTTCCTCTACCTATTCCAAGTGAAGGTTTTTTTTCCCCCGACTTGGTACTTCAAGTCGCTTTTCTTATAATTTTACACCGTGTCCTGGGAAGAATGTCAAATTTTAATCCTGTCCAATTTGTCGGAATAAGAAACATACAAATGATTAAATATGAGTAAGGTAAGCAATGTTCAAGTCGCCACACTCTGGATATTATGATGGTAACCTATACAAGTTGGTAGTCTTTTATTTTTTTTGTGCGGTTTTTCCAACTCCGGATGTCTAATGACGTGACATAGGAATGAGATTGGCGGCCGTGGCGGTCTTACTTATACCATATCTAATAAATCCCGATTTGTGTTGATTCCATTAGGGATATTCGTTTCGGCTGATGTTGGGATGCTGGGATTCTGGATGGAGAACGAGGATGTATATATCTGCCTTCATTTAGATTGTGTTTGGTGTTTTTCTTTTTATTTTTGTTGCTAATGGTGGCCGTTGGCGGCTTTTTATCCACAGGGAAAACAAGACCTTTGGTGTATATGTATAAGGATAATTGTAAGCTTATTTTGTTATGACAGATAATATACATTTATGTATATCTACTTATAAGTATAGGTAGGTAAAGTTCTATAGATACGTGTGTAATGTAAGGAAGTGAAAGGTATTTTGCTTAGGTTTTCTTTTTTATTCAAAGCTCTTGGGAATTGAGTGGGAAAACCTTTAATGAGAACATCAAGCAATGTTAAAAAAACAACAAACAAATTGTGGCCAAGAAATTAGGATCTTTATCTATTATGAATGAGTTTGTATTTTCTTTTTTGTTTTCAGGAAAAATACAAAATGATCTCGAGGAAAACATAATTGGACACGTAATTTTTATACATATATATGAAGTTGATAGGTGTGTCAAAATATTAATATTTGGGTATTTGGGCTTGTGTAAGAAGTAGATACTCGAAAGTCAAAATATGATGAGAACTTCAAGCTAAGCTAACTTATTACATTAATAAATAATAATGAAATAATAATAATATAATAGTTACATCTTGAAATTCTTTAAACGTTCAATATTTGGAATGACTTGTCTTCCAAACCAACAGGATATTTTTGGCACGTTGCATGTAATAAAGTTAAATATTGGTTCTTTATTTGAATGGGTCAGCCCTTTTAGTTTTAAGGTTGGTATCACTGGTGTTTAGAACCTGTCAAACTCAGCTGTCAGTTGAAGTGTCAAAATATTTGTTGACTAT
The DNA here is from genome assembly GCF_945859685.1 of Eupeodes corollae. Taxonomy (NCBI): domain Eukaryota; kingdom Metazoa; phylum Arthropoda; class Insecta; order Diptera; family Syrphidae; genus Eupeodes; species Eupeodes corollae. The sequence continues at coordinate 35,940,121 of NC_079149.1, forward strand.
TTGCTATACGATAATGGATGGCTTGACAGTTGAGCTACGCAGTCAAGCTATTGAAACTTTTAATAAAATATTGACATTTCTAAACAGTGGTTATCTTAACGTAACCAATGGTTACGTTTAGATAACCATGGTTGTCATAATCGACAGTATATTGTTTTATAAAAAAAAAGTAGAGTTGATCAAACTCAAATAATTTCTCAATAACTTATATGACTTATAATTTGTTGTTCAAACTAAATTCCAAAGCAGCTGACAAACACAGCTGTTATTTAAAGCGTCATAATTTTAGTTGAATTTAACTTTTTTCCAAAACTGATAACTTAACGTCAAACAACACGATTAAACTTTTCAAATGTAGTCTTTACTCGATGATTTTGGTCTTAATAATCGACCGTATAGGCAAGCAATCAGTAAAATTATAAAGAAATTTTAAGAAAGTGAAATCGTTACTGACATCGAAAGACCTGATGTCCATCATCGTTATACACATTTAACGCCTGAAAAAAGGTTAATCTTGAATTTTAATGTTTGAAGTAACAATCGTTAAGCTCGACAAGAATTGAAGATAGGTTTTTTTATGAAAATTGTCTTATTTGTCTGAACGCAAGCTATCGTCCGGTAAAATGTCTATCGGTCTGTCCGGTAAGTTAGTCAATGTAAACCTCTTTATATGTTTGTCTTTTATTTACCTGGCATAAGTTCTGAAATACATTTAACAATCCCAAAGCGATTTCTTTCTTGTGTTCAGCTAATTAGTCAAAAATATTGGTGCTAAAAGTTCAAGTGTTGTGAATGATCCAAATTTATCAATTTTTGTGAGATCGTATCAGCGATTGAACCTAAGTAAATCTATTTTTTTGCTGTCTATTAAAGATTATAGTTTGACCGATAAGTTATTCCAAAAAGACAGGGCCACGTATAGCAACAAGCCACACAACACCACCAATTTTTCATGTTTTGGGGACATTTGGCTACCAAGATCATGTGATTTGAGACCTTTAGATTTTTTACTTGCAACACATAGGATTTATATAAGAAGTATTGCAATGGTTAGGAATTTGAAATATGACATAACGATGGTTGTTCAAATGGTAGAAATGTGCATTCAAGAGGACACAAGCGTCCACAGGTTTTTCTCAAAACCCACCTCTGTCTATCAACTCCTACTCTCACCTCCCCGCGGTGAACATCGGGTGCCTAGTACCTCAACTGGAATTTGGGTTCTAGCCCCAGTATAAAGTTGTTGGGAGCAGCAAACGAGAAGGGGGGAGAGGTGTTTCCACTAAGGCACATCTTCTTATCCAGACTGCAGCGGACAAATTTTCGAGATGGAATCAACGGTGGCTTCCACAGTTAAAGTAAGGTTGAACTACTTAGTGAACATCTTATAGGGCTTCTCTGACATACACGGATCTCTTGCCTGTAAGGAGCGGTTTATTCGGCTCCCCGTCCTTGGAGTTACACTAGGGATCTGGCCATCCAGGTTGGGGGTTGCGCCTTCGGGGTGACTTCCTGGCCACTTAAAAATACCTCAGTTGCAAAGTACCAACAAGCTTCGGGCGAACAATTAGCGGAAGCCCTAAACTGCTGCAAGGCAGATATTACCCCCATCAAGAAAAGCGATGGGATGGACCGGGCAAACGAAAACTAAAAGCCAGCGGCGACTGCTACCGAGAACAAAGACAGCGTCTATTTGGGTGTGGATTTGTTGTTCAAACTAGACTCAGGCAAAAAGTCTTGAGTTTCAACAGCGTGAGCGAGCGCATCACGATAATCCGCATCAAGGCTAAATTCGCCAAGTTTAAATTCTTCGACAAGACTAATGAGCAATGCCCTGGCTATGACATCAAAATTGTCTTTGGAGATTTTAATGCCCAGCTAGGAAGAGAAGACATCTTTGGTTTCACAATCGGGAGATACAGCCTGCACGACACCACCTCCAACAACGGATTCGGGCTGATCAATTTCGCTGCAGGGAGAGACGTTCTGGTAGCTAGAACGCAATTCACACATCTCAATATCCACAAGGGGACATGGAAATCTCCTGATCAATCAACCGTCAACCAGATTGAGCACATTGCGATCGACGCACGACACTTCTCCAGTATCCAGGATATCCGAACATTCCGAGAGGCCAACATTGACTCGGACCATTACCTCGTTGTTTGTAGCCAAGGTACGGCTACGGATATCTCGATCCAAGCCAAAACAACGAAGTACTGTAAGAAGGTTCGACGTTAGACGGCTACAATTGCAAGAGTGTCGAGTGTCTAATAACCTCTGTAGAAGTCCTATGCTGCCTGCACTAAGCATTGAAAACCAGTGGCAACATTTGTCTACCTAGGCTGAAATCAAACGAAGAACAACGCATGCAAATGCCTACTTCTTTGGACTTAGACGTCAATCGAGAAATAAAGTCATCTCTGGAGCATCTAAAATCACCATCTATAAGACACTCAGCATCCCGGTTCTCATTTATGCCGCTAAGGCCTGGACCCTGTCAAAAAAAGTTGAGAACGTCTTAGGATGCTTCGAGAGAAAAATTCTTGGGGTGATTTTTGTAACGGCGCAGTAGAGATAGACCGCAACTCAAGTGGCTCACTCAGGTGGGTGAAGACCTCAACCAGCTAGAGACAGCTAGCTAGGGACTGAGCTGGCTGGAGACGCATGTTGGTTGAGGCCCAAGTCCGCCCCGAACTGTAGCACCACCATAAGTAAGTAAGTAACGAAAAATAACGTTTTTGATATCAGGAAAAATTTTGAGAAAAACCGAATTGACAGTTTTTTTTAAAAAACTATTACTCAAAGCTGGTAAAAACTTATTTTCTACTCCAATATCTTTTCAAAAATTTAAAATAATGGCTTCCAACTTATTTTATTTTATAAGAAAAATTGTTTTCAACATTAAAAATAAAAACCTAAAAGAAAATTTATAAAAGTTAGTAAAAATTCATTTTTGACTCAAATAATTTTTAAAACTTTAGGACATTGGCTCTGAACTAATTTTCTTTAAATATTGTTGTCAACATTTGGTAAAATTTTAAGAAAAATCGAATTGACATTTTTTTAAACACAAATTGAAATCCAAAAAAAATTAACAAAGTTGGTAAAAATTGATTTTCGGTGAAGAAGGTAAAAAATGGTTTTCTCCTCCTTCATTTTCGACTTAAATAAATATTCAACGTTTTGAGATATTGGCTTAAACTAATCTTATCTTATGAGAAATATTGTTTTCAACATTCAGTAAAATTTTGAGAAATATTGCAATTGACAGTTTTTTTTTTACAAAAATAAGGAATAAAAACTTTTTAGAAATGCTACTAAAATTAGTTAAAAAATTGTTTGACTAAATATCTCGTTTACAAAAACAAATTTGAATGAAACTATTTCAGAAAATGCAAAATATTATTAGTAATTTATAACGGTATGAAAAATTATCAGTGGGTCGCATTCCGGCTTTTTTTTTATATTTGGTTTAAAAACGTAGCTATTGTTTCTTTCTAAAAAATCCAAGGCACCAAATTGTTTGCAATGCCAAAAATAAACATATATAAAAAATATTTGGGTCACCCTTTATACATGATTTTTTTGCAATTTGTTTGAAGTAAATTGTTTTAAAAATCTTTCCTCTGCCAAAAAAAAGTAAGCTTCGAGTCCTTTTAACTACCAACCTTATGTAACCTAACCTCATCAACACTGTTAATGGAAACAAGAAAACAATTAATAAATATAATATTTCACAAATAAAACCGAAAAACCCGTGTTCAAATTGAATACCTTACTTGAAAAATGTTAATCATTTTCCCACCAACGCAACACAACATTATACGAGTATTTGTCTTTTGCCAGGAACCTAGCTGGTTATGCGGACTTTCAAAAGAAAAACAATTTAAAAAACAATTTTACCCATCAGCTATTGCTTGGTTCTGTTCTGAGTTTTAAAATATAAATAGCAGGACAATCGCGTAGAGCGTAGAGCTATGTACTATATTCATAGGAACATACCTATGTCTGTGTACATAATATATCTAAGGGAAAAACTCATATTTCAAAACGATCCTTTTAAATTTATTTGCGCTGTCATTTTTAATTTGAACGCATCAAGCCAACACCGAGAAAAGAACTGACGGCTTGACAGTGATATAATACCTTTCTAAATGTGAAAAGCAGCATCTCTTTTCATTTTATATTTTCTTTTTGTTGTTGTTGTAGTTGTTTCGTAGGTATTTTTATTTTTTACTGTGTTGAAAATTAACCCGGTTATCGTTGCAAATATCCTTTTTATCTCTATGTGATGTCCTATTTTGTACTTTATTTTCTTGATGAAAGTGTTGAATGGTACACTGAGTACCTACAAACCTATACAATCAAATTTAAAACGGATATTTTTGTAGTGTTTTCATTTAAAATGATATCTCGAGATTGTATATTTAATGGGGTTTATTTAATATAAGAGTCTGACTACATTTAAATTGTATATAATTTAAACCTTAGAAAAAACTGAAATGGTGTTCTGATGGCTGACTTTGAGTGTTGTTTGCTAAAATATTAAATCTGTTAATTAAAAATATTAAGCTATTTTCAGAAGATATTTCGTGGAATCTTCAGATCTTAGAACGTAAAAGATTTTATGTCAAATTTCGCAAAAAAAAGATGTTTTAGACATCATAATATCAACCCCGTGATTCCCGGCAGCGGACTTAACGAATTTTGGAAAGTAACCCCCAATAATTTGTAAGTTTTTTGAACAGCAAAAATATTGTAACAAATACCATGTTTAGGTAAGCTTAGGTTAAAGTAGCTGTCCGTGATGAAGTAGGACACACTTAGGCCAGTTTATGGCTGAAATGCATGAAGCTTTGACCTCACGTTTCGTTTGACAAACGTAATGAAAAGAACGTAATGTTACGCAATATGACTCTAAACGGAAGCGGAACTACATAGAATAAGTATACAACTTTTTTTTAAATGTTTTATTTCTGTAGAACAGAAATAAGTTTCGAAGAACTCCTCATAGTTTTAACTCCCGGACCTACCGACGACATCTTGATTTTAAAATTCATATTTTTTACTGCACGACAAATCAAAACAAACTTTTAAGAAAAAATAACAGATGTCATTTTATAAATGTAATATTAGAAATGTCATTCAAAGCAACCTCGAAGCTCCCCCATCGTAAGGCAGACGAAACCGAAGATGAAGCGCGTTTGTGTTTCAGACAAAATTGAATCTTGAGGCTTTCTAACCCCAATGAAACTAGTTAGAATTTTTGATAAAAAATATTTTTAATATTCAGGTTCTTAGAAACAATAATTAATATATGTTTAACATTTAATTTTCCTTTCGAAATTTTGACCCGTTTTTTGAGACATTGAATTTCCAAAAACAAAGAATATTTTCAAAATTTCAAAAACAAAACAATATCATTTTTGATCATCAAATATTATAAAGATAGTGGAGAAACAAATTATTGAAATCGATTCATAAGTTCTTGAGAAAACTTAAAAACGAAATAACAGTTCTATGATGGGCACCCTTGTGGAGTTATACAAAAATATATTTTTTTTTATTAAAAGAAGCGAAATTTAATAAAAATCTTTCGTTTCGTTCTTGAGAAAATTAATTTTTGATATTTAACCAAAAAATTTGTATGTTGACTACTGTTATTTTTAGTCTTAAACAAAAAAAACACGAAAAACTCAATCGACCAAATGGTTAGGACTGTAGCGGATAGGACAAACAAATGGATGGAATAGGAGGACCCACTTTTTTCAACTTGTCTACCATCTTACTTAATTACTTAAGGTGGCGCTACAGTCCGAGTCGGACCTGGGCTTCAACCAACATGCGTCTCCAGCCAGTTCGGTCCCTAGCTAGCTGTCTCCAGTTCCACACGCCAAGTTGGCTGAGGTCTTCACCCACCTTCGTTTGCCACCTGAGTCACGGTCTTCCTCTACTGCGCCGTCCCTCGGGATTGGATTCGAAGACCTTCCGGGCTGGAGCGTTGATGTCCATCCGCTCTACATGACCTAGCTGTCTAAGCCGTTGGACTTTAATTCTGCTAACTAGGTCAGTGTCGCTGTACAGCCCGTACAGTTCGTCGTTATATCTTCTCCTCCATTCTCCATCTATGCGTACGGGACCAAAAATCACCCCAAGAATTTTTCTCTCGAAGAATCCTAAGACACTCTCATCATTCTTTGACAGGGTTCAGGCGCCAGTGCCATAAATGAGAACCAGGATGATGAGTGTCTTATAGATGTTGATTTTAGATGCTCGAGAGAGGACTTTACTTCTCGATTGCCTTCTAAGTACAAAGGAGCAGTGATTTGCTAGACTTATTCTTCGTTTGATTTCAGCGCTGGTGTCGTTGTCTGTGTTAATAGCGGTGCCTAGGTAGACAAAGTCCTTAACTAACTCAAAGTTATTGCTGTCCATGGTGACGTTTTGTCCAAGACGTCGTTGTTCAGTGTCCTTTTTTGATGACAGCATATACTTGGTCTTGCCCTCATTGACCACTAAACCCATCTTCTTCGCTTCCGTCGCAATGCTCAAAAACGCTCCACTGACATCACGCTTTGATCTTCCAATTATGTCAAAATCATCTGCGTATCCGAGTAATTGGATGGACCTTTGGAATATTGTGCCTTTAGTGTTTACGGTTGAGTTTTGCACAATTCTTTCTAGAACGTCTTTCTAGAACGTTTTTTAACATCAAATGCATCGCTTAGATCTCTTTCGAAATTGATAGAGGAGCGTTCATTCTCCATCGTCATTCTGCAAAAACGGATAAGTTTGACGGGGATTCCAAAACAAGACATTGTTCTGTAGAGCTCTTCCCTCTGGATGCTGTCGTACGCAGCTTTAAAATCGATAAAGAGATGGTGGGTATCGATTTGAAGTTTCTAGGTTTTTGCAAGATCTGCCGTAGTGTGAAAATATGGTCGATAGTGGACTTGCCTGGTCTGAAGTCACACTGAGAAGGACCTATCAGTTTTTTGACGAAAGGCTTCAGACGTTCACATAAAACGACAGAGAGGGTCTAATATGAAATATAAGCAGATGCCTCTGTAGTTGGCGCAATTTAGAGGGTCTCCTTTTTTATGTATCAGGCATGCTTTCTTTCGACCATATTTTGCAGATGAGGTGGTGCATGCTTCCTAGCAAGTCATTGCTTGCTGCTTTAAATAGTTCGGCAGCGATGCTTTAGCTCCACCAGCTTAGTTTGACGCCAGTTTAGATAAAGCTACATATCTTTACTTCATCTAGGTCGGTTAGGCGGAATTGTTGATCTGCGTCGTCAAGGTTGAGTGGTTCTATCTCCCTTACAGCGGAATTCGGTTCGTCATGGCCGTTATATAAATTGGAGAAGTGGTCTTTCCATATTCTGAACATAGACTGCGGTTCTACTACGATGTTCCCCTGATCGTCTTTACAGGCTTCGGTTTGTGGCTGGTAACTTTGGGAAGTTTTGTTGTCCCTTTGTTTAGAGGTCAATCTGGTTGACAGTTGAATGATCAGGAGATTTCCATGTCCCCTTGTGGATATTAAGATGCGTGAACTGCGTAATAGCTACCAGAACGACTCACCCCGCAGCGAAATCGACCAGCCTGAATCTGTTGTCGGAGGTAGTGTCGTGCATTCTGTATCTCCCGATTATGCCACCAAAGATGTCTTCTCTTCCTAGCTTGGCGTTAAAATCTCCTAAGACAATTTTAATGTCATAGCCAGGACACTGCTCATATGTCTTGTCCAAGAGCTAGAAGAATATGTCTTTGGTGTCTTCATCTTTCTCCTCTGTTGGGGCATGCGCGCATATTAGGCTTATGTTGGCGAATTTAGCCTTAATGCGGATTATCGTGATACGCTCGCTCACACTGTTGAAACTGAACACTTTTTGCCTGAGTCTAGTTCCAACAAAAAATTCACACCCAAATAGACACTGTCTTTGTTCTCGGTAGCAGTCGCCGCCGACTTTTAATTTGCGTTTGCCTGGTCCATCCCATCTCACTTCTTGATGGGTTTAATATATGTATATGCCTTGCAGCAGTTTAGGGCTTCCGCTAATTGTTCGGCTGCGCATGGTCTGTTGCGTGGGTTGTCAACAGTGAATCCGTTCGTATCCAAAGCTTGTTGGTGCTTCGCAACTACTGGAACAGTAGACGTCTCCATTGATTCTATCTTGAGAATTCGTCCATTGCAGTCTGGATAAGGAGAGGTGCCTTAGTGGAAACACCTCACCCTCTCTCGTTTGCTGCTCCCAACAACTTTTCACTGGGGCTAGAACCCAATTTCCAGTTCATGAACTAGGCACCCGGTGTTCACCGCGGGGAGTTGAGAGTATGAGTTGATAGACAGAGGTCGGTTTTGAGAAATACCTGTGGTCACTTGTGTCCTCTTGAATGCACATGTCTACCATTTGAACATTGTTAATTTTGTTGCACAAAATTATTTTTTAGATAAAATCATTTTTTGTTCCCAAAATTTTAGAGGTGACAAGTTTTTTTTTTTTTTTTTTTTATTTATAAAAAAACCGCTAATTGAATTTTTGTTATCAAAAATATACTTGTTTGCTATCATATTACATTACACAATATAAAATTCAAGTCTCCAGCGTTATTGGTTCGCGAGATATTTAGGGTTAACCAACATTTTTTTAGAAACTCCTATGGTAAGAAAACCACCACCAACTTAATTTTCTTGAAAGCACTTGCTGCATCTTTCTGAATTATTATCTGTATAACAATTGTTATTTGAATTCGATATCTCTTCTGGTTTTTGAGCTGTGGACAACGAAAAAAAAGGTTGTGAACGCACGCACAGAAAACTTTTCTAAAAATTTTGTATTTCGACTCTATTGACTTCAAACGTCGAGAAATGACAAAATCTTCAATTCGACAAATCGGACCCATTACAATAACTTCCTATGGGAAGTTAAAGATAAGTCCCAAAACTTTCAATCACAGCTCTGCGAGGCATACAGGACATCGTCATATACCATTGATAACACAATTTGGGAATTTGTTGTGGAAACGATCATTTGTTGAAAGTGGTTAACCACACTTCATGAACCAGTAGTCTTTTAAATCCAGTAATTTCACTACTTAAAACTTTGGCCGAAATATAAAAATATGGATGATTTTACAACATTTCAAAGACCCGCTTTATTTCTTTTTTTTTAACTTAACCTTAAAACCCTTAAAGACATAGTCGCAAAATTTTATACAACTTATTGTTAAAGGCCTAACATTTTACCAAGTACCAATTTTCCAAATATTTAACAATCTACTAAGAGACTCCAAAATTTTAACCAATTCTTTTTGTTTTGTTGATTAGTAAATTACTTTATTAAAAAACGAGCATCCGAAAATGTCTTAGCAGTAAAAGTTCGTGAAAATAAACAAAACGTATTAATTGGAATGTTATTAGTATCCGCGACGTGATGGTAACAGAGTAGGACTGGTATACCAGAAATCTTGCTTGTGACATCTTAAGTTCTTCCTCTTACGAGGAATTTACGAATCATCCAAGAGTAATTCTTGTCACAAAAAGTTCTTTTTCAAATTAACCGTTCGGATTCGGAATAAAACTGCAGTTTCCCTAACCTCACCCTTTACAACATTACTCGCACACAGGAGAGAGTTGTAATTCACTAGTTCTCAACGGACTATAGCGCCACCTATTTTATTTTTAACTTCCAATAGGAAGTTATTGTAAAGGGTCCGATTTGTCAAATTGAAAATTTTGACATTTATCGACATAACCGAAATAAAAGATTTTTAGAGAGATGACCGGTTCTCGATATCTCATGAATAATAGAAAACATTGACTTCAAATAAATTTCATTCATCCATTTTGTATTTGTTTGTATAAGAAATAAAAACTTTTAAGAAATGCCACTAAAATTGGTAAAAATCGGTTTTCGACTAAAAATCTCGTTAGCCAAAATAGATTTTGAAATCAAATCAAACTATTTCATCGTATAATAATAATTGAATTACTTTTTTTACAAAACACGAAAACCTACAAACCTTTTAAGCAAGACAAATCGACAGACGGGATGGGAAGTTATAAGTATGGGTCACATCTGTACCCTGGACCACTCCATCCACTGTGACTATGAATTTAGCAAATTACCAAAAGTTAAAGTAGGCATTCCGTAGTTTTAACTCATCTCTTAAGCTTAGAGAATTGATAAAAATGGCTTTAAAATTTTACAAAATCGTTTAAAATGTTGCGCCATAAGTCTTATGTAAAATTAAGTAACATTATTCTGAATTAATGCAGAATGAACAGTTGGTGACCGCTCACTATTTCTAAAAGCTCAAAGTTTTAAAGAATTAAATGTGAGTGTACCTGGTTATAGCTTCCTTGTTTGATGCCAGTTATTGCTTTTTAAATTCAGTAAGAAATATTTGTTTGAATTTTTGATGGTGATAATTTTAATTTATATGTTCTTGAAAAATTCAGCATAATAATGCTTGAAATATCGCTTTATATTTAACATCTTTCATTTGGACTAAGGCCAAGGGCGGATCCAGACTTTTCATCAGGGTGGGGTCACACATTTAGATGAGTTTTTACTCACCGCTTAAAAATGTTCTTTAATTACTAAAATGAAAACTTTAGTTATCAAATTATTTAGAACACTGTTGTCCAGCAAGGTATGGTCTAACTATTTAATTTGGAAGACTCAGAACTTGGAAGACAGAAAACTGTTGGAATCTTGGAATGCTTTCATTTGAAAGCACTGTTCTTGTTTTCATTTCTATTAATGCGAAGAACGCTGCAAACATTTAAAAATCCAGAAAATGAGAAAAGATCTGCTATGTAAAAATGTAGGGCTTTTTTTGACGTAGTTTTTTTGAACTAAATTTCCTGGAGTCTCTTATTACTATCGTTATCAATTTGCTTAAAAATTGTAGTGACAAGAAGGTTTGGTTTTTGAATTTAAGGAAATAGTTGCATTTAAGTACTTAATTTCTCTAAAAAAAAAATTAAAACAAAGTAAGTAAACAAATAAGTTGGGAAGAAAAGTTTTGTAGTACTCACAAATTACACGTTTCAAAGCATTTATATCAATAGATATGAAACGATTATTATGTTTTTCACTTAGCCATTCATTTAACAAAATTGTCACTTGATTTTTTTTGGGATATTTGTATTGTTGAAATTCGTGTTTGAATCTCAGTTCTAGAGCATCTAAAGAAAATTCACGTCAAAAGTAGATTTATTTAATTTTTTAAAATCTTTTGTATTCAACTGAAAACCAATTTTGAAAGAAATGAAACGCACGACTGGGTCGCTAGAACTTGATAATTTCTTCCAAAAAGTCTGTTTAAAAATATTTCCTATATTTTAAGATTTAAAAATGTACCTGCAAAATAAGTTTTTTTTCAAAAATTTAAATGCCATTTTATTTGTCAAAAAATCTAGATTAACCTATTTTTTTTCGAAAATCATTTTAAATTTTGTCTTAAAAATATTTTGTGTATAAGCACTAAGTAAAGAGCTTATAAATATATGAACATTTAACATTAAAATTTCGTCAATAAATCTTCTTTCTGAAATATCTAGTTTTGTAAACAAAATTAGTACATTTTTGATCATAAAAAATCATCATCGATTTGATTATTGACAAGAGCTTGCACAAAAAAAGAAGAATTTTGAAACCGTTCCATTAGTTTTTGAGAAAGCTTAAAAACAAAATTAAAGTTTTTTGAATGGTACCCTTCTGGAGCAATACGAACATATATTTTTCTTGTAGAAATAAGCCAATTTAAGAACACAAAATTAAGAGAAAGTTTTAGAAAAATCACATCTTGAACCAAAAAATTTGTGTTATTTTTCGTATTAATAAATGAAAAAAAAACGCCTTACATTAATTGGCTGAAAATCTTAATTTCAATCAACACAATTGTTTGGACTGTAAGGGCCAGAAAAGACAAACAGATGAAAGGAATCGGGGTACCCACTTTTTTCGGTTCTCTACCGTCGGCGTAATGTCATATGTGATTAAAAACTCTAGTTTGAAATTGTTTTTAGTTCCCATATGTCGCAGTAAAAATCACTTCAATAATCACTATTTATGTGTGTCAAAAAAATGTTATAATAAAATTGAAGGCGAGTTTAAGGAATTCAAAGGCAACTAAATATAAAATTCATGATCTCTTATTCAAGGTTTCTTTTTAAGAACCTGAATATTTGCTCTTTTTCTTAGAAACAATTTTTATGAAAGTAATTTAAAGCATGACTAAAGTTTTTTTTCAAATTCTAAATTGAGCGAAAATCAAAATTTGAGTTGTTTTTGACAGCAAACCACTTTTAAGTGAATGTTGTTAAATTACTAATAAATCTTTAAAATCAATCTTTACTTATACAACTTAACTGTTATAAGCTTTTTGGCTCATGTGACCCCCCCCTGGATCGTCAATTGGTCAAAAGTTGATGAATTTGTGCTGTTTTTTTGGAATAACGCTGAATATCAGATTCATATTATGTTCTTGGCCCAATCTTCAGTCAAAATTAGTACTTTTAGCAACAAAGTTTAAGGAAGTAAAATATAAGTGTTGTTTTCATATACAAAATATAAATAATTCAAAATATAATGGGGGTCATATCATTAACGTTATACGATTAGTTTTGAATTGAAGCGAATTCCTGTGAAAAAGCATGACCCCACATGACTTCTTGAAGTATACGAGTAATTGCGTACGATCCAGTCAAATAAGAAATAACTTATTTTTATAAATTGTACACGAATAAATCTTATTCCACAGATCCCTTAGAATTTCCTCAAAAATTGTTCCTCATAAATTTCCCAATAAAATATCCATCCATTCACATTACTCTCTTTATATTCCACATAGTCAACCATCATTGAACTTTTATTCTTTTTCATCATATTCCATTTATCATCAATTTTAAGTACCAATGTGCTTTTTTGATGTTTAAACTTGTGTGGCTTTCCTTGTTTTATGTATGTGTGGGTATATATTTTATATTATGCTAAAAATAAACATTTTACAAATAAAAAAATCTAACAAATTTCGTTTGAGATTATTGTCATTTTGAATGTCTAGATGGGAATTCAAAAAACAATAAACTGAATTTTGAAATCTTGAGAGACTCATATCATATAGAAATTCGTGTATAGAAGAGTAACTGTACCCGAAAGAAATGTTTTAAATTACAAATGGCCCATTGTCTATATCATATTACTGTTTTTTTATTTTACAATTTTCATAATAAATATATTTTGCCTATTCTTAAAAATACGTACATATACATACATAGGTACATATATACAACATCATGGGAATATTATAATTCTCTTAGGGTTGACATGAAAAAAGGGTTGTTTGGTTGGTTGTGATAAACTTGGCCATGATTTCTAGAAAATAAAACAAAATAAATAAAAGAATGAAAAAACATATAAAATAATGCCTGCCAGGCAGACGAAATCAAATCTAAGTATGGATATCACTCCATTTCAATCTCCTTCAGTTCTTCCTTTCTGTAAGATAGGAAAGGAAACAAAAATCACAAAAAGGGTTTATGCCTTTGGGATATATGCCCAGGCCTATGCCCGCCCAGCCCAGCCTATCATATCCAAATTCGAGCCTATAACGTTAAATGTTGCTGCCATATCAGTTGTGAAATTTGAACTGGTCGTCGTCGAAAACAGTTTTGGAAATTATTTTCAATTTAAATTCTTATTTTTTCACTTAAAGACTCGATTTCAGTTCATCAAAATAAGAAAAAGATGTAACTCCCACTCAGAAAATTAATCGTTATTGTCCTCTTATCAGTAAACATTAGGTTGGTTATATATTTAGTGGCTATATGTTTTTTGATAAGTTATCAGAAATATGGTTTTGAAAGAAGGAATCATCTAGTATCAGAATTTGAATACCTTTTTGTTTTTCTTTTTTACAAAATTGTTTGATTCAATGATTAAATTTTCTTTACAGTTTTTATCCAAATCCAGTCTTGACCACGAGACGAGAAAATAGATTAGATTTGAAAAACAGAAACAAAACGATACAATACTAAAAATAGACCGAGATGAGATTCTATATTTTAAAGAATTTTATCGGTTCTTGCAGATTTAGCATACAAAACACAATTGTTATTCTTAAGCCTGCTTATTTTATTAAAAAAAAAGAGGCTGGGATGCGACCCACACTGATAACTTCCCATCACGTCTGTCGATTTGTCTTGCTTAAAAATTTGTCTATATGTTCTCGTATCAATTTTTACCAAATTTGCTTACTATTTTTTATGAAAAAACGGACTATTGGATTTTTATATAAAAAATACTGAATATCTAAAACAATATTTTCTGTGAAATAAAACAAGTTTGAAGACAATATTTTTAATTTTTGAAAAGCTATTTGAGTCGAAAGTAAATTTTTACCAAGTTTTAGTATTGTTTTTTTTTAGAGTTTTATTTTTTGTAAAAAACTGTCAATTCGATTTCTTTTAAAATTTTACTGAATGTTAACAACAATATTTCTTGAAAAGTAAAAGTAGTTTAAAACCAATATCTTCAAGTTTTAAAAAGATATTTGAGTCGAAAATCAATTTTTATAAACTTTTGTTATTTTTTTTCGGTTTCTAATTTTTTGTACAAAAACTGTCCATTCGATTTTTTTAAAAATTTCACTGAATGTTGACAACAATATTTTTTGAAAGATAAAGAAAATTAAATCCAATATCTAAAAGTTTTGAAAAGATATGTCAGTCGAAACCCAATTTTTACCAAATTTTTTTAATTTTTGTTTATGTTTTTATTTTTTGTAAAAAAAACTGTCAATTCGATTTTTCTCAACATTTTTCAGAATGTTGAAAACAATGTTTCTTATAAGATAAAATAAGTTTGAAGCCTTAATTTCAAGGTTTTGGAAAGATATTTGAATCGATATTCAAGTTTTACCAACTTTGAGTAATGTTTTTTTAGATTTTTATATTTTTTATAAAAAAACTGTCAATTCGATTTTTCTCAAAACTTTTTTCAGATTTCGAAAACATAATTTTTCGTTAACTCAAAAAACATACAAAAACAGTTTTTAAATAATTTAATAAACCCTAGGATCATTTTATCAAACAATGTTTTTTTTAGAAAAACCGAATTGACAGATTGTTTTACAAAAAGAGAGTCGGTTTAAGGTAAAATTTGAAATAATATTAATTGGAATTCCCAACTGTAGACTAGACTTTCCCACCAACTGCTATTATAAGGTAATTGTACAGATGTTATCAAATGTTATACGCAATATCAAAACTCAAGTGCTCAAAATTTTACTTAATTGCATTTTTTTTTTATATTTAACAATTTTCTAAGCGACTGCAAAATTTTTTGCTAAAAATTAAGGAACTACTACTCGAACATGTCTAAAAAGTGACAGTTCGTGAAAATATGCAAATCAAAGAAGACTTAAGCGATCTATTTATTCGAATTTCAAACTATTGCTACTGCGAAATTCCATCAACAGCTCAACCTCGTAAAAAATGACAACGTCATATTTGGAATATGACATCAATCAAAAGTCCGCCGTTCGAGTGGTCCAATTTTCAACGACCCTTCCACATAGATCCAGCTGAATTTGAGAGATGGCCTGTGTTATGTTCACCTTTACGGCATTGGTCCATTGTGGTTTATTTGAATAGACCTCTGACTTCAAGATACCTCACAGGAAAAAGCTAGGTCAAATCACATGACCTTGGTCACCAAATCACATCAACCCTGCGAGAGATAACTCTAAATCGTTCATGCAAAATGTCAATGATGGCGTTTGCTGTGTGGCACGTAGCGTGGCCGCCGCCGCCGTCCTGTTGGAAGAAATTAGTCATAAGAAATTAGTTATCATCGTTATGTAGCGCTCGCTGTTGACGGTGACCGCCTCACTAACATCGTTTTCGATTTGACAGATGTCACCAAAACAAAATGGAAGCCACTAGTCTCGAAAATCTACCCGCACCAATTGAAAACCCCTTTATAAGATTAATTTAACAGACTTCATATGCATTTAACAAATTAATAAAAGTTATTGTTAAGTAAAGTGGTTGCACTGGTTCTTATTATTAGTCGTGTTTTTATAAGCTCTATATTTTCCTTTTTTTTCTTATATAAATCGTGTTTAGATATTTATAGTGGTGTTAAATTTCACTGAATAAGTGAACTTAATTTTGTTTTATTCATTAATTATATTCAAATATTGTGTTATAATAGCATTTTAAGCAATTTTAATTTTCTTGAATTTTTGTGATTTTTGTAAAAGTAAGTAAAAGCTTGGTTTAATTGAGACTTCTGTTGAAGCACGTAGGTACTAGTCCCGCTTCCCGTGGTATTTTTTTTTTATTATTTTTAATTTAAATACCATTGTATCTATTTATTTTTTTGTATTATTATTTATTTTAACACTCCTTAGGAAATATGGATTGCTACAATAAAAACTGCCAAGAGGGTGCTAATAATAATCCTCTATTTGCCTGTTTCGGACCCTGTGGTAATCTTTACCATGCAAAATGCGTTGGTTCAACCAACGCTTTCATTGAAAAAATAGCCAATTCTAAATTTGCTTACTGGTACTGTCACGACTGCCGTAAGCTCTCAGTATCTCAACTAGCTTTTAAAATGTCTTCTTTTAAGGTTGACATTTTAAAACTTTCTAAAGATTTTGAAGAGCTACTGAAGTCTTTCAACACTGCAGTTTGCAAATTAAATGCATACTCTGTAACCAATATCATGGTCGATAGTTCTACTTCGACTAATGATTTGGCACAGCCTATTCCCACTACTTTCTCTTCTACATGTGAAGATATCCTCGCCCAATCAGGTTCTGGTGTTAATAACGCAGAAAGTGTACCTGAGAAACAAAAGAAAAAGTCTAAGAAAAGAAGCCGAGAAAACTCTGAACCTGCTAGAAATTCTACCCCACCATCAAAAAGAACAAATGTCAACATCACTCCAAAACTTACAGATCCCACCAGAACTCCCAATATACCTCAAATTGTTGCCTCAGATTTAGCTTCCAATAGTGACACAGTTACAGGAACTGTAATAAACAACGTCATCCCTATCAAAGCTGTCTCCAAACCAAAAATAATTTGTATATCTCGTCTGGACCCAGTTACTACCCCAGAAGATATAACTTCCCACTTAGTATCTACCAAGAGCATACCTTCCAGCTCATCTATCAGGTGTACTAAGATCAGTAAACCAAAAAGCTTTGTTTCCTCTTTTAAATTAATAACGAATCCCACTTACTTTGACTCTATTTGCAACCCAAATATATGGCCCGAAGAGACTTTAGTCAAAGAATTTACTCAAATTCAAAAACAGGGTGTTTCTTTGAAAAACAAATCAAAAAACTTAACAGGCTTACGCTCTTCTACCAAAACGTAAGGGGACTTCGTAGCAAGACTACTGAAATTTTTCTTAACTCCCAATCATTTCCACACGACATATTCGTTTTGACAGAAACGTGGCTTAATTCAAGCTTTTCCGACACAGAACTTTTTAGCCAAGAGTTCGAAGTTTACAGAAAAGATCGTCATGTTGGTAATGCAAAGGATTTAGGTGGAGGTGTTCTCATAGCGGTAAAAAATACATATTTCTCTTCTTCTGTATCTTTTCCATTTGTATTATCAATTGAACTGGTATGTGTAAAGATAATGGTACAGACTAAGACTTTTTTCATTTTAAACGTTTACATTCCTCCAAAAAGTTTGGAGTCTGTTTATAACGATCTCTCCTTGGCATTAGACTATCTTATAAATTTGTCCAGCTCTGACACCAATATCTTACTTTTAGGTGATTTTAATTTACCACACATTGACTGGATTCCATCCGAAGACGAATCCTGCCTTGAAGCCTCTCCTTCTTCTTCACAAATGGAACTATCTCTTCTCGATAAAGTCCTTCTTACTGACTTACAGCAAACAAGCTGTATTAAAAACTCAAAAAATCGAATTCTCGATTTAGTCTTTTCTTCTGACGCTATTAGTACTCTTGTTCTAGAGTCTATATCAGGAATTACTAATATTGACAAATATCACCCCCCTTTGGACATTTTTTTTGACTTAAGTAATCACCTTACTAATCACAGTAAATCTTTTGATTGCTTATATAATTTTGATTTCAGAAGAGCCAATTTCCAGCAGTTGTCTGAAGATTTAACCATTTCTGGAATTGCTGATACACTATCATTTTCTAACATTGACGAAGCAGTTTCAACTTTTTATAGGATCCTTAATTGTTGTTTTGAAAAAAATGTACCGATAAAGAAATCAAGAAATACAAACTTTAGCCATCCTTGGTACACGAAAGAATTGCGTTTACTGCGTAACAAAAGAAATAAGGCATGGAAAACGTATCTCAAAACTCTGTCTCCAGTCAACTTCTCTTTTTATGTTGAACTCTTTAACCAATTTAAATCTCTTTCTAATTATTTATATGCTTGTTATGTTACTGATATGGGCACCTCTTTAAAAGAGAATCCTAAAAAATTTTGGAATTTTGTAAACTCAAAGAAAAAATCAGATGGCTTTCCAGTTATCTTCAATTACAAGAACCTTTCGTTAGATACAACTTTTGATATCTGTAACGCTTTCGCGACGAATTTCCGTGAGTCATTTGTTAATAGCCCTCAAGAAGTTGATGAAGTATATTTTCATAATAATCACACTTTTTCGCAAACTAGCTGTAGCCACATACCTGTGCTACAGAGTACGGTCCTTGATCTTTTATCTACGTTGAATGATGACTGCTCGGCCGGTCCTGATGGTATTCCCCCGATAGTACTAAAAAAGTGTAGTAATGTTTTAGTTGAACCCCTTACGTTTTTATTCAAACTTTCCCTAAAAACAGGCAAATTTCCCAGTATATGGAAGAAGTCATTTCTTACACCAATTTTCAAGAAAGGTAACAAGTCGGATATAAGCAACTACAGGCCCATTGCAAAGCTTTCTTGCATTCCTAAAGTATTTGAACAAGTTGTTTGTGAAAGCGTAGCATATTTTAGTAAAAATATCATTTGCGAACAGCAACATGGTTTTGTGAAAAAAAGATCAACCGTTACTGATCTCCTCACATTCTCAAACATATGTTCAAACGCTTTAGAACAAGGTTATGAAGTTGATTGTGTATACACCGACTTTTCTAAAGCTTTTGACCAACTAAGATACGAAATTATTTTATTTAAACTTAAGGCTCTTGGTTTTCCACCATTTTTCTTAGCTTGGATTAAGTCATACCTTGAAAACAGATCCTACGAGGTAAAATTTAGAAATTGTCATTCTGAACCTTTCGTTGCTCAATCTGGTGTTCCCCAGGGAAGCCATCTTGGCCCTTTTCTGTTCATCCTGTCTATTAACGATGTATCGTCATGTCTACGCTCAAGTGAACTTCTTATTTTTGCTGACGATATGAAGATTTTCAAAATAATAAAGTCAAACCATGATCGTATTCTTTTACAAACCGACATTGATAGTTTCACATTTTGGTGTGGGAAAAATAGCCTTTTACTCAACCCTTTAAAATGCCAGACTATAACTTTCACTAAAAAACTAATCAGTAACGTATTTGACTACTGTATATCACAGCAAAAACTCTGTCGTGTCTCCACATTTAAAGATTTAGGTGTACATTTCTGTTCCAACTTAGAGTTTACACATCACATTAATGTTATTGTTAATAAGGCAAGTTCTATGCTTGGTTTTATAAAACGCTGGGCAAAGGAGTTCAATGATCCCTATGTTACCCTTTCTTTGTATAATTGCCATGTTCGTCCTCATCTTGAATATGCTTCGCAGGTATGGACTCCCTATTACGAAATTCATAGAAAACGTATTGAATCAATTCAACATAATTCGCTTTGCTCTAAAAGGTCTTCCTTGGGAAGATCCCTATGATCTGCCTCCCTATGAACATCGTATTCTACTTCTTCAAATGCAATCTCTCCATCAAAGGCGTGTTAATAATGACTTAGTATTTTTTCATCAACTCATTAATGGTGAAATTGATGCACCTTATTTGCTATCTTGTGTACATTTGAATTACCGGGGCGGAACTCATCACCTGCGCACGTTTGATTTTATACATATTGACTTCCATAGAACTAACTATGGCAAGAATGAAGCTTTAAGTCGAATGAGCATTTTATATAACTTAAACTGTTCATCGATAGATTTAAATTTAAATAAGGTGGGATTAAAATCATTGTTTAGAACCAGTGCTCCACTATCGTAAACGTTCTCATTTTATTTTTTGTTCTGTAATAGTTAAATGCTAATTTTGTTTTGTATTTTGTGCGTGTGTTAGGCTATATTTGTATTATTTTTTACTAACAACTAACACATGCACTTATGATGAGCCTCTGATCGTAGTTTGACGCTTGCTATATAAGCTTACTACTTTCTGAAATTCTAAAGTGTAAAAAAAAAAAAAAAATAATAATGGTTAAGAGATAAAAAAAATATATAAAAGCATTTAAAATTAAGTAAATCATCTTTAAAGGTTAGTAAATGTTGCTTAAAATGTTACCAAATCCTTTAAAATTTTGCGCTTATACCTGTGTTTTGTTGGAAAATCTATTCATAGTATAGTAGGATTTTACACGAATAACAAAAACAATATCCATAGTATGAATAGTAGCGATTAAAGTTAGAGTAGAATCTTACTAGGGATGGGTTTTTAACATTTATACGAGTCTCGAATGGATCTTATGTAATTTCGTACTCAAATGTTCGTACGATTGATATTGCATTTGTATCTCGATGGCTAAGTTCGTTCAGTAATTGTGCACTTGGAATCTTGTGTTTTCCATTGGCGAAAAAAAAATCAATCTGTTACTGTTGATATTATTTAGTTTTGTTAATGAAAATGGACTAACTGGGATTATTTTGCAAGAATAGAAAAGATAATTAAGTTTTTCTATGTTCCCACTAAAGGTTTATCTCAGTTTCGATTAAATAAATCTTTTTGGTTTTTCCACCGCACAAAAAAGATTTAAAAATGTTTAACAGCACTTTCTAAAATGCAAATGGTGTTTCGATGTTTCTTAAGAAGTGCAAGTGAGATAGTTTGATTCGTGTTAAACAATGAAGAACTGAATAGTTCAGCAACATATAAGAATACCTTAACTGCTATATATGCAATTTTTTTTAATTTGATTAAAACAAAACTATATCTTTTGTGCACAAACATACAAATAAAGAGCCCATGAAGCATTATCTGGAAAACCAACTCTTCCACACAGGTTTTTCTTCACAAACTTTGAATTCAATCCGATCATCGACCGGAATCGAGTAAATCAAGCTCATTTCAATTCGATTCAATTATATAAAAAATTGACACGAGCTTCAAGCTAGCTTCAATACCACATGTTTATGTAGTAGTCTACGAACAAACCCACTTCTTGAAGTTTTTATTTTATGTCAAAGCTGCATTTGTTAAATGAACTGTTTTTTATAGAATCCCAATTTCCAGATGTTTTCTTACCATTTCTTCTTAAAAATTGTCGATTTTACTAGTTTTAGTTAGTTTTTTGCTAAGTTAATTTTAAATTTGAAAACTTTCTTCTATTTGTGTGTTTTCTTATTACTATTCTGACAGATCTTCTTTCAGTTGTATCAATTTTTAAATACAAAAATCTGGCTACTGTGGATCGTTGTATTGGCAACTTGTCAGTGTACTATATATGGAATACCAAAAAAACCCACCTAAAGATTTTTAAGAGAAACAATTAGTTTGAAGTCAATATAATCAAATCTCGTCGAAATATTCGAGTTCAAAATAAATTTTTACGAACTTCTATTACTTTTTTTTTTTTTTTTTTTTTTTTTTTGTAAAAATACTTAACATATTGTCAAAAACGTTATACTTTGATGCATACAATCATTTTGAAGGTAATATGATTTTTTGTTCGAGGTGACAAATCTCTAAACAAATCTTTGAATTAATGTCAAAATGTTTAAATCGACAAATCAGGCCATTAACTTCCTATCTTATCAAATATCTTTGGAAGAAATGAAGACATCGACTTTAAACTTATGTATTTTGTTTAATAATATTGTTAAGACTTGAGAAAAGTTATGATAAAAAGTAAAAAACCCATAAGGATGCTACACTATAGCTGTCTAAATGACGTGCCGAATAACACCAAAAACAGCTTAAACTTAATTTTTTGATAGCACATTTTTCAAAGCTTATTGCAATAGTTATAAGAGAAATAATGCGAACAGTGTGTGTCATACTATAGTCTTTTTATATATGTTTTTTTTTTATATTGTTTTATTAAAACGATCTGTTAAAAACATTATTTATAAATTAACTGACCAAGATTCTAACTGAATTCAATTTTTCAATAATGTTTCTTACGATCTAGCATTTCCATATAACTGGATTGAAATCTGAACTCGGATTCGTTTCCTCAATCAACCAAAAAAGCCGGTACAATGAACACGACTATTAATTGCTTACCATTTCATAGTTTACCAATAGCCCATAAAAACAAACAAGAAGAAGAAAGACAAAGCTAATACCAAAGTTTTCATTGCATCCATTTCCATACAGTGCACTTCCTCTGGTTCCTCGTATAATGCATCAGGTAAACCGCCATTGCTATGACATCTCTTTCCTTTCCTTCTCCGGAAATCGTCAGTAACAGTTTCAGTTTTCCGTTTGTTAAATTCCTATGCTCGTAATCGTCTCGAATTGAAAATCAAAAAATTAATTAAAATATAATAATCTTCAATGTGCGGTGGAAAAAATGTTTAAAATATATTAAATAAGTGTTAATGTTTCATTGTATGCAAAAAAATATCCGTGAATATCGAAGATAAGTGCTTATTTTGTAAAATTGTAAAATTTTGCAATTCAATTCAATTCATTTTTTTTTTTATTTTTTGTCGTCGTTGCCTGTTGGTTTCTTATTGGTCGGTTCGGTTCGGTAGTGTTGTTTCGTAAATTGGCGGTTTAATTTGAAAATTTGAATTTTGTCTCTTTAGTGTTTTTTATTAAAAAAATCCATTTTAAATGCGTCTATTTTCATTGCGCAGTAAAAAAGTAAATAAAAATAAAAAGTGTGTATTTCAAGGTTAAATATAAAAAGAAGTGAGCTTAATTCAGTTGTGTTTTTCGTCGATTTCTTTAAGTTGTTAAGTGTCGCTTTGAATTTTGCGGGTTATCTCGGTACCTAGTGTTAAAAAAGAAGTAAATTCTTAGTGTATCTTATTTGGATAGCAGCACAGTTTGAAAATTATTTATTCAAATGGGTAAGTAACTTTATTATAAAAATTTGACAAAAACTTATTGCAAAAATTGAAGCTAAGAACTTCAAAAATAAGTGAGGTCTTTTTGGAAGCATTTTTGTAGTTTTTAAATTTGTGCTTAAGTGTAATTCGTTAATAATGTGCAATTGACTCAGAAATCAAAGGCGTAGGACCATCTGCTTCGTTGTTAAGAGTTTTTGTTTGGGGATCCGTCAAGGTCCGATGTTCCGTCAACAATTCAAAAACGATTGAAGTATTACTCTGTACTCACAAAAGATTGCTTTTTTTTAAGTCCTGTTTGAAAATGTGTCTTCAATTATGTCCACGTGCGCTGGACTATATTTTAGCAACCATATAAATGTGCATATTATAAATTAATGTGTCAATAACAAGGATCTTAGTCCAATCATCTGTCTTAATAGCTCTATTTACTTTGACAAAGGAACTTGAAGGTTAATAAAAAAAAAAACTCTTCAGGTCAAAAACGAAAAGAACTTTTACTTATTATAATTTTTTTCTCAATAAATAATAACATTTTTATTGAAATCCACTTCTGGTGTTTAAGAATACCAAAGAAAACCCATAATTGGCTGCAAGAACTCAGTGTCCTAGATTTCTTAGCTTTTATTGCTTTGAACTTTATGTTTCAAAATGTACTAGAATAAAGAACCTTTGAAAATGATTTCATTACATATTTTTCTTTTTACTTTTACCTTCCATACTACGAGTTGGTTTATCGATAGGAACTGTAATTCAAATAAAAAATGAAAAAAAATAATATCCAAGAAAAAAAAAATAACTCTACAAATAAAACAAAAAATTCCAAATGCGAACGAATGAACAAAATCTCATTATCTTTGACAGCGGACATCAAAAAGGCAAACTTGGCCGACAGATTTAAAATTGAATTTCATTCTTCGATATGCTCTAGATATATAAAATCGAGTGACTCTGATGAGTGGGCATAGGATCTGGGTTGGGTACCCACCTTAACTAGAGTTATAGAGTTTGAGATGAGAAGGATGCGATGCTTTGGTTGCCTTGTCGCATTCGACATTCTAACATCGACTTTGACTTCAACTATGTATACGACAATGACTACAACGATATTTTTGCTATAGATATCGATTTCGATGCAAGAAATGAAAGACGGAAGGATGTGTAGGATGTACTCTTTTTCGTTTGTTTGTTCATCTTTGGGTTTTCTTTGGAAAACGTCGGAGTAGTCGGTGTCAGTCGTCTATAAGTTTATAGACGAACGACAACGAAGACGTGCAAGAAGAGTCTTTTTGGATTGAAGTCCCAATCCCAAACCAAATGTTCTATTTGCAAAAAAAAAAAGAAGAGCCGTCCCTGACAATGATAATATGACAACTACAGAATGCCATCTCACTCTTGCGCAAATGTTTGTATATTGACAATTCGAATTTATCAACTAAATAAGAATATGAATTTTAATGCGTCTTGGCAGAGTCGCAAGATTCTGTTTTAATGAACCTTTTTTCATTTATAAAGTCATCTTCAGTGTTGAGGCCCATTTTCACATTGGTTCAAAACATCCCAGAGCTATTGTTAAAAATGAATTTCGTTTGAAATGAGGCTGGTCTTTAGATCTATGAACTTTGTCTTCAACAAGGCGGCAACATAGTTAAGAAACAATTGCAGTTTTGAAAGGAAAATTTCTCGACCAAAGTCGATTAAAATAATTATTGGGCTTGATGTCCGGACTTCAGAATTGTTTCTTTACTGATACAAGAGATAGAAGACGTTAAATTCTCAAATGTCCGAATTGGTCATGGAAAATTTCATGAAAAGGACGTAGTTCGTAGAAATTTGCTCTTTAACTTAAAATTGGCAGTTATTGTAATTGTACCGATTTGTCGAATTGAAAAAATTCTTATATTTCTCAACGTTTCAGGGTTCCTAGAATCTTAAATAAAAGTGTGTGCGTTTGTACGTACAAATGTACGTCAATATTTTCGGGACTATTTTTTTTGTCACTAATATCACCAAAACAAGGTACAGATATTTACTTAAAAAAATTTAGAAAAATTATAGTATGCAAATGAAAAGTTTTAAATGAGGGTCGCATCCAAAAGTCAAAACATTTTAAAAATATGTCAAGAAAAAATCTAATTATAAGTATCGTTTTCCAGATAAATATTATCGTTCAAGAATAAGTTATATGGAACCTGATACTCAATACTATAACCAGGAATGAACATTTTTACCAGGATTCCTGATAAAACTTTTATTAAAATTTTGCTAGTAACATAAAAAGCCTTAAAGGCTATTTTCATGTCATGACTTAAGCATAATTAAAAAGAGGCTGGGATGCGACTTCCCATCCCGCCTGTTAATTTAAAACTTTGTCTATATGTACTCGTATCAATTTTTACCAAATTTGCGTACTATTTTTTGTAGATTTTATTTTTCATGAAAAAATAGACTGTTGGATTTTTATATAAAAATTACTGAATATCGAAAACAATATTTTCTGTGAAATAAAATAAGTTTGAAGCTAATATTTTTAATTTTTGAAAAGCTATTTGAGTCAAAACTAAATTTTTACCAAGTTTTAGAATTGTTTTTTTTAGAGTTTTATTTTTTGTAAAAAAAACTGTCAATTCGATTTTTTTCAAAATTTTACTGAATGTTAACAACAATGTTTTTGAAAGATAAAGTAGTTTAAGCCAATATCTACAATTTTTGAAAAGATATTTGAGTTGAAAATCAATTTTTACCAAATTTTGTTTATTTTTTTTGGTTTTTAATTTTTTGTAAAAAAAACTGTCAATTGGATTTTTTTTCAAAATTTTTTTTGACAACAATATTTTTTGAAAGATAAAAGCAAATTAAAGCCAATATCTCAAAGTTTTGAAAAGATATTTGAGTCGAAAATCAATTTTTACCAACTTTTGTTAAACTTTTTTTTAAGGTTTTTAATTTTTTGTAAAAAAACTGTCAATTCGATTTTTTTCAAAATTTTACTGATTGTTAACAACAATATTTTTGAAAGACGAAAGTAGTTTAAAGCCAATATCTACAATTTTTGAAAAGATATTTAAGTCGAAATTCAATTTTTAATAACTTTTATTAATTTTTTTTTTAGGTTTTTATTTTTGTAAAAAAAACTGTCAATTTGATTTTTTTCAACATTTTTCAGAATGTTGAAATAAGTTAAAATAAGTTTCAAGCCTAAATTTCAAGTTTTTGAAAAGATATATGAATCTTTGTGTAACGTTTTTTTTAGATTTTTATTTTTTATAAAAAAAACTTTCAATTTTTCTCAAAATTTTATCAGATGTTTGTTTTGAAGATGAATTCATATTCTAGTCGTAAAATTTTGGAGGTGACAAATTTTTTTTCAGTTTTTTTGATTTATAAAAAAAAAACGTTAGATGTATTTTTTTCAAAAAATATACTTTTTTGATATCACGTTACAATATATTACATAAAATTTAATTCATGTCTCCAGCGTTTTTGGTTCGTAAGATATTTAGGGTTAACCAAAATTTTCAACTTTTTTTTAAAATTGCTATGGTAAAAAAACAACCCACGCAATTTTCTTGAGAGCCCTTTCTCCATTTTTCTGCCTTATTATCTGTATAACAACATTTATTTGAAATTGATATCTCTTCTGGTTCTTGAGCTATGGACGACGAAAAAATGTCGCAAACGCACGGACGTACGAACATCTTTCTAAAAATCTTTTATTTCGACTCTAGGGACCTTGAAACGTCAAGAAATGTCAAAATTTTCAATTTGACAAATCGGACCCATTACAAGAACTTCCTATGGGAAGTTAAAAATAATAAAATCTCAATCGCCATAACTGGATACATTACAATTCAAAAGCTACTTCTATTAGCCAAATCATGCTTGAAAAATTCAAACAGATTCGTCCAACCACCCAGCTCCTGCAGCAAGCGCTATCCATTTTCTGAAGGGAGATGCATTTGAACGGAGCAGTCTTATCAAGATCGTCTTATGAAGCCCATTTCTCTTTTCATAACCTTAGCTAAATAGTCGGAAAGCCGTTTCAGATTCTGAATATATATTGGTGCTATTCTCGATTCGACATGTGTGGCGTACGTAGGTGTAGTGTTAGGCAGTTTAAAAAGTCGTTTAAAATAGTATCTTTGTAAAGTCTCAAATTCCTCTATTTGACCGTATCAAAAAGCTTTGACACCGTAACATAAGAAAGTATTAATTGTTGCATTGAAGACCCTGTACTTTGATTAGATGTCGATAAGTTGGTTGCTAAAAAAAATTGATCCATATCAAGTTTAGAGCCAGTTTGGCCTCCTTGGTTTTCTCTTTCGCATGATTGCTCCAGTTGAGGATATAGGTCAGCAATACACCTAGATATTTAAACTCTCTCACAATTTTAATTCGCTCGTTGTTGATGTTCCATGATTCTTAAGCACGTCTCGTGCATGCCATCTAGATTCAAATATCATAGCCTTTGTTTTTCTAGTATTGATCCGTAAGCCCCAAGTTTCGCAATTCTTTAAGTGTATTGATTTGTAGTTGTAAAGGGAGTCAACAAAACTTACAAATTGTAAAGAGAAAAATGTTTGGTTCTTGAATTTAAGGAAATAAGTCCATTTAAGTACATAATTTATCTTAAAATTAAATACAAACAAATTGAGGTAAACAAAAAAAAGTGTAAAAGAAGCTTTAGTCTGAAACTTACAATTTACGCGTTGCAGAACCTCTTCTCACTACAAGTCTCGCGAGATTCAAAGCTTTTATATTAAATTAATAGATATGTAACATTCATTGTTTTTCAATTAGCCATTAGTTAACCGAAAGTGTCACTTTTGCTGTTTTTTTTTTAACTTCCCATAGGAAGTTATTGTAATCGGTCCGATTTGTCGAATTGAAAATGTTGAAATTTCTCGACGTTTCAAGGTCCCCAGAATCAAAGTTAAACATTTTAGGAGAGATGCTGTGCGTGTGTCTGTACGGAAACACCACAAACAAAAAATTATTTTAACGTTTTTGATACCAGGTAAAATTTGGAGAAAAATCGAACTGACAGTTTTTTAAAAAATAAAAATCTAAACAAAACATTACTATAAAAGTTGGTAAAAATCTACTTTCGACTTAAATATCTTTTCAAAAATTAAAAATATTGGCTTCAAACTTTTTTTATTTCACAGAAAATATTGTTTTCCATAAAGTTTTTTTTATAAAAATCCAACAGTCCATTTTTTCATAAAAACATAAAATCTACAAAAAATAGTACGGAATTTTAATAAAAATTTATGTTCAGTTCTTCATATCTCTCAAATTAATTTCATCCATCCAATTTGTAAAATTTAAGAAATGCTACTAAAGTTCGTAAAAATTTGTTTTCCCCTAGATTTTCAAAAAAAATATTTCTTTATACGAAAAATATTGTTGGTAGTTTTATATTAGCAAAACACTAAAGCCTGCAAACCTTTTAAGCAAGAAAAATAGACAGGTGGGATGGCCTCTTTGTATTAATTTTTGTATGGACCTTACAACAATTGAACTTCTTTGATCAGTAGTTAAATAAACTTTAGCACTAAAAATATCACCAACATTGATGTATTTAATTCGAACATTAAAGCCACTTGGAAGGCCTTACACCTCACCTACTCTACGAAAGTTCTTGAAACCGAGAAGCGAAGATGGCATGAAATACTTATACAAAGAGGCTCCACAACAAAGTGAACACCTAATTTTCCAGTAATGATATCTTATAGTTAATTAATTTTAGGAGTAGATACGAATTTGCATGTTGTTTTTTATAAGATGTGCACTACAAAAAGCTTATTTATCAGATCAAACTAGAAACCTTTTACGTCCTTAAAAATTGTTGTTGCATACAGCTATGCTATAGAGCATACCCTGAAATACTGTAAAAATAAATTTAATAAATAACTAAGCGAAGAAACTCTGGTTAAAGTTTATACAACGAGGTTTCTAATTAGTTATACACATTGGGAGTCATATCCATTGAATCAGTACGATAAGTTTTGAATTCAAGGGAAAATTAAAAAAATATTGTCTAAAGGGAGGGGGGGGTGCTGGATTTTGAATGTTTGTTCATTTTTTGTATAAATTAAAAAAAAACTGAAGAAAAAAATAATAACTCAAATGTTTAACGACCAAAAATGAATTGTTTTCTGTTTCTTCAATTCCGGACTCAAATAAAGGGTTATCACACTTTGCAAAACTAAAGCATTTTTGGGTTGTCTTGGATTGTGAAGCTGTTAGAACAAGCTACTTCTGTGCAGAATCAAAATCTCCAGTGTCACCCAAGAAAAGGTCTTGAGGCTTTAAGAGTGCAACAGGCCTATTTTCAGCTAGGAGGTCACGATAATAAGCAGAATTGTCAGAACTGGGGTCGGATAACTTAAGAATGATTATTAAAAAACTCTCTCCACCGTCTTCACCGAATTGCTGTTATTTTTAGGCTAGTGTTGGTGATGTGACTGGGTTGTACATATGGGGTTTGGTTTTGAGCTTTGATTAATGATTTTTAGCAGACGGAATTGAAAGGTATGGGGGTGGTTGACGTTACTTGTCTTTTAGATACTATGATAAAGACATTTAAATTTTTTACTTGCGACTATATGGCAAGTTTTGCATTCGTGCAAAATTTCGAACTCGAGATTTTAATCAAAAATGATATTACGATGGTAGACAAGTCGAAAAAAGTGGGTCCCGCGATTTCGTCCGGTCAGTTTTGTCTGTCTGTCCACGTTCCTACTGCCTAAACCATTGGGTCGATTGAGTTCAAACTTGGAAGTTAAGGTTTTGAGCAGATTCGCGTTAGGCGTTTTTTTCATTTTTTTTTAAGATCAAAACTAACAGCCTCATACAATTTTTTTCGTCAAAAAACGAAAATTTGAATTTTCTCAAAAACAAACCGATAGATTTTTCTTAAATTTTTTCTAAAATTTCATTTTTTAACTTGGCTTCTTTTAAAAAGAAAAACATATTTTTGTATTGCTCAGGAATGGTATCGCTCATAGAACCGTTAATTTGTTTTTTTAATTTTCGCGGAAACTTATTAACTGATTTCAATATTTTTTTTTTGAATAAGCTCTTATATTCCCTTAATAATATTTTATTATCAAAAGTGGAATTTTTGATTGCTTGGATTTTTAAAAAAATATTGAATTTTATTTTTTCAAAATTCGATATCTCAAAAATGGTTCAACATTTTTTTACGAAATTGAAACGTATAGCGTATATTAATAATTTCTAAACAACTGCGTACCAAAAATATTTTTAGAACAAAATTGAAACATTTTATATATAAAAAAATAATTTAAAAAAAACCGTACTAACGATTTTCAAAAAAATAATTTGAAAAATTAACGGTTTTTTTATTTATAAAATGGCATTTAAATTTTTTAAGACAAACTTATTTGTCAGGTAAAATTTTGAATATTAAAATATTTTTTTTATTATTTTTACTGTATTTAAAGTAAATTATTTTGACAAAATTTTAATTACATTCCTATCTTTTATCCAAATTAATGCATTTGGTATAACTATTGTAAATACCAACTATGGCCGTGTAGCCACTAAATCATATTAAAGAATATGATATGTTTAATCAACAATCTATTTGAAAGTGCCTATCAAGAATTAATATCTTGGTACTTTTGTATATGTGATTTTAAAATATTATTCTTTAAGAATAAGGTTGTTTAACACATATTTTACTTGCCTTTATAAAAGAATAAATACTTAGTACTAGTTAAAGAAACGTACAACCTCTACAACTACTGCTTACGTGTCACTTCATAACTTAAATCCAAAACGCACAAGAGCCTGACTGTAAACAACACATGAATAGCAATTTCTCGAAAAAAATAAACTGAACGTAATAACTCCATGTTTGCTCTGAAAACTTGTAGGAAACAAGGAATATGATTGGATGGTAGTAAGTACCTTCTACCTACCAATAACATTCTTTCACTGTCATTATAAACATGTCATTATCCATCTATCTGCATAAAGCTGAGCACGCCAAGTGAACTATTCTATGTTCGTTTTAAACACCTGCCTAACTACATAACCAATAGGCGATCGCTTTACAATTTAAACATACATATTCTTCCTCTTTCTTATCTTTAGATAATTTACTCTCCATCCTGGTTGTTCTAATATGAAATTAAAATAAGGCTATCCAAAGGAAAAAGCTTTGAACGAAATAGTTGAATACATAAACAATTGTTTTCGTTAAGTACGCTTACAAGTATATTTCACTTGCGGGATGAAATGTCCTAGCATTAGTTGTGTCTTGGGATGAATTGCGGGTTTTTTTGACAAATCAAATGGCATTTATATCTTTGAAGACAAACTTATTTTACATGTATATTTTAAAAACTTATATAAGTACATTCTTAAACAGACTTTTTCATACAGGAGCAAGTTCGTGCCACCCAGTCGTGCATTTTATTTCTTGATGTAAACTGAAAGATAATAACTATGGAAATTCTCCACAATTGATTGAAGAAATTAAATTTTTCTACTTGGTAAAAGAAGTTTATTTAATCTGCAAGCAATATTATAGCTAACAGATATAAGCACTCCAAGAGCAAATTAAAAATGAATAAATATAATACTTCAGTTTTAAATCTTTACGATTAAGATTAAAAAAGTCAATATTTGAAGATACTTCATTAAAATATACAATAGATCTTGATAAAGTTTCATTTCTACCATAATTTTTCTCATGAATTTTTTGACATAAGAAGAATTTAGCTCTATTAGATCTAGCGGGAACATAGATTGGTAGATTGGTATTGGCAAGAAGAGATGGACATATGGTGGCATAGTAAGTCTCTAATAAGCATTACACAATGAATTTTTATTCTTGATTATAACGACTTTATTCCAAGTAATTGGCATCTAGCCTCATAAGTAGGACTAAAGTTCCAACTTTTCTATCAGATCCAAATGAACTATATAAATAGGGCTCCAAATAACATCTGCGTATTCCTAAATTGATCTGACGAGAGATATATATAAGGATAATAACACGAAAGGATCTGTAAAGTCTTTTCTTTTTATGAAACCTACCAGCGAGTTGGCCTTAGGAACCAAATAATCGAAATGACCTTTAAAAGAAAGTTGTTAATCAAGAATAACTTTTAAGTCTTTAATACTTGAAACCTTAGATAAATCCACAGATTTAATTACATAGTTGAATAACAAAATAGGAGATTAGCAAAAAGAAATCGTGTTATACTTTTTGATATTCAATTTAAGGCTATTGATTCAACACCAATTTGATAAAGAATCAATGTCAGATTGCATAAGTTGACAATCGTGCGACACTTTTGAAAATATTTTCAGATCGTCCCTATATAATAAGCATTCACAATAATTAAAGACCGAGACAATATCGTTAACGACCATTATGAAAAGGAGCTGACCTAGGTGACTACCTTGGGGGACACCTGATGTACACTGAATTTTTTTTGAGTATGTATCCCCAATCTTAACTTGTTCTTTTCTACAAGATAAATATGACGATAACCAAAGAAGAAAGTGAGAATGAAAGCCAAAAATTTCAAATTTTTACAGAAGTGTTTGGTGGTTCATAGAATCAAAGGCCTTACTAAACTCAATGTATACTGCGTCCACTTGAAATTTTTGTTCCATAGCATTAATGACATACGAAGTGAAATAAGTTAAATTGGTAACAGATTACGACCGGATAAAATACCATGCTGCACTTCTGACACTTGTAAAAAAGTCAAGCTTTATTTAAACCATGCTTTCAAACAATTTGGGATTTGCGGAGAGTTTACAAATAGCCCTATAATTTTCTTCATCATTTTTAGAACCTGATTTAAGAAAGAAAGTTTCCATTCATCAATAAAAATACCTTCTTGGAGGGACTTGTTGAATATGCTTAGTAAAGGAGCAAACATTGTATCTCAAGAACCAGTGGAGTAATCTTATACCCAGTACCAGGACAAGAAATGCACAATTTATGCCGGGTTTTCTGATAAAACTTTAATCAGAAGATATTTCTCCATAATTTAAAATAATGGTAAATAGTACCACTTTTGTGATAAGTGCTTTCCTGGTAAAGTTATTTAATAGGTATGATAACCAATATCGGGGATTAGCTAACAAATGCTTCGTTCATTTATGTTAATATAAAATCACCGCTGGTGAGAATAAAATACCAGGAATAAAATACCGGTTTCAAACCGAATGTTTGCAAACAACGTGCAGCTGATGCCTTCTGAACCGCCTGAACAAACTAATCCCCGAATCCGCACCGCACCTCCCAGTAAAGATGCGATTGTTGCCGCAGTTAAAGTGCTTAATAACAATAAAGCGATAGGACTTGATGGATACCCCGCATAGCTTTACAAGCAGCGCCAACGTCATCAAATTAACTGCTGCATCTACTCATAAAAGAAACCTGGACCACCAAAAGCTTCCCCGATGAGTGGAAGAAGGGAATTATCAACAAGTTCCCAAAAGAAGGAGATCTTACAACGTGCGAAAACTGGAGAGGAATTTTGCGTTCTACCTGCCGTTGCCAAAATTGTGACAAAAGTCATACTGAAACGCGTTCTCTGATGCCTCACTCGACCCGAACAAGCAGGATTCCGCGCTGGATCCCCCTGTATTGATCATATAACCACTCTGCGGATCATTATTGAACGATACGTTGAATATCGCTCACCGCTACACCTGTTGTTCATCGACTTCGAGAAGGCCTTTCATAGCGTTAACAGAGAGTATATCTGGTTAGCTTTGTGGAGACGAGGCATCCAGGAAAAACTAATTGCTATTATGAAAGCAACATTTTACGTTCTACACGATGGTAGATTGTCAGAAAATTTCATAGAAAATCCGTAGCGGAGTCAGATAGGGCTGTATTCTATCGCCAATATTGTTTTTATTGGTGGTAAGCAATGTACTGCGCGGAGGTATTCAATTGACTTTGACATACTTGGATTACGCGGACGATGTTTGCTTACTCTCTCATTAATTCAAGGATCTCCATCAAACGCGACAAGTGGAGAGAAGAAATGATCGTCCTCGAACCCGACCATCCTCTCAAATAAATACTTCCTCGCAATCGGTGGAAAAAGTGGAGTGCTTTCAATACCTTGGAAGTATCGTCTCCATCGAAGGCGGAACAGAACAAGACGTCCTAAGGATTTTCTGGTATCCTTCATAGGAGGACAGGCCAGGAACCAAAAGACTCCATAATACGAAGGCGTTAGTGGCAATGGTTTGGACATACGCTTCGAAAAGGTAACGACTGTATTGCAGGTCGAACAATGCAGTGGAATCCACTAACGCAACAAGGAAGGAATGCTGGACGACCGAGAAGAACATGGCGCAGGACAGTCGAGGTGGAATCAGAGTCACTAGACAAAAGTTGAATGGTGCGTAGGCTTATACAGGCCCTATGACACTTAAGGGGTTCCCAACGGTTTTTAAGCTATGGACGACGAAAAAAACGTCACGAACATACGGACGTACGGACATACAAACGTAGGTACACACATACGCACAGACATATCTCTAAAAATCTTTTATTTCGACTGTAGGGACCTTGTAACTTCGGGAAATGTTAAAATTTTCAATTCGACAAATCGGACCTATTACAATAACTTCCTGTTTAAAGTTAGAAATTGAAATATGCTACTAAAACTTCAACTTCAAATTTTGACTGCATAATTTTCGAAGTTCTTTGAATGGTATTTCGGTTCTGTATACTCAAATTTCTAAGGGTACCAATTGCAAGATGTATGTGGGTGTCCCATTCATATTTCCATCTTTTTGTCAACATACATCGCCCACAAACAATATTGTCTCCTTTTATATACCATACGTCAATTTTTTGCGAATTCCTAACTTACCCTTAAAATATGAACTTACACAATAAGACGACAAAATTTTTTGTTAGTAGGTATGTCAAGTCATAAGTAAAATAAAAATGAACTATGTTGCAGCCAATCAATGTTATCCGGGTGCTTTTAATATCACAATGACATTGAACGGAACTAATTATGAGTAGTTTCCGGAGTCGTTTTTTTAAGTCTGCCTTTTTCTTCGATTCGTTTTGTAAAGAAATTCAATTTCTGATATTTGACGTTCTGATGTTCTGAGTTCTATAACATGACTATGACAATCGACAATCGTGTCACCATAACATCATCTTCGTTGTCGCTATCGTCATCGTCATCATCATCAACATCGTCTTCGAATTTTTCTTCTTCTTTTGGCATTGTCGTGTCTTGACTTGGAAATAAACTTTTGATGGGAAAGGAATTTAATTATCAAAACCAAGTCAATGCTATGAACTCCGGCATCCGAAGAATCATAGGGATCAATTTCAAAATTCGATCAAGTCGAAGTCAGCAGTGGTGGTGGAGGATGTAATCAGATGGAATGCCGCTTAGATGAAGATTATTAATTTCATTTGTCGAATAACTTCTTTGGATCAAAGTTCAACAATTTCCAACAAATTGCTGGGACATATGTTTGAGTTTAAACTTTATGTTCACTTTGCTATCCGATGACATTCTCAGAGTCACGTCATTATAATTATACTACATAGGAGAGGGTTCATCTGGTTGAGTATTAACTAAGCTGACCTTTCAATTGAAGACTTCAAGACAGTGCAACCCTCCATAAAGAGTTTCTTCTTTTTTTTATATAATCATTGCATTTTGATCATACTTATGTTAGAGTTTAATCTTTTGTAGACTTCTACTTTGTATATCTTTTAATATGAATGAATACATTTTTGAAATAAAAATGAAGGTATGATCAATCATAGAGCATTAGTTGCGGTCCAATGGAACATAATACATTATAGGAACATACAACAATGCCTCTCGAGGATTATAGCTATTGTTATATTATGTTTACTTTTTTTTCTTGTATTAATTGAATTATTTAAGCTATATAAGGGTTGCGGAGCGGACTGGTGGCATAGATGCGAGAGGTCAGTGAATTACAGACTGCTGCACGTTCTATAATTGATAATAAATTAATGTATGTGGCCTCTAATTAGTGCGTATGTGGGCAATGTGTTAATGAGGGATTCGCTGAGGGTGGGGTTTTGTTGGTTGGTTGCTAAGTTGGTTTGGTGAAAAAGGCGTATATGGGAGAACGGCATTAACGGGCTGTTGTTCGTTCATCGAGTGAATGAATTTAATTCGAAAATTAGTCAGAGGTTTTAGTATTCTATTCAGATAGAGTGATTATCTTTCGCACTTAAATTGACATGATTAATGCTGGTGATGGTAATAATGACGGTGACTGTGACGATGACTTTGACGGCGGCGCATGGTGCATTGGAGCGTGAAGAAGTCAGCAGAGATTAACATCTCTCTGGACTCTCTCTCTCTCTAAAATCAAAGGTTTCGTTTTATATGAAACTGAATTAATAGTTTGAGGATTATTTGTTCTTAAAATATACAAATGTATAGACCTTCCAAAGAAAGGTCTCTAGTTTATGTTTATTTATCATGACATGAATACAAAGAAACTGAGTGTTTCCATTTCTGGATATTGAGATTTACAAAGAAAAATCTTAGAAAAATCAGGAACTGTCACTTGAGCATGGGAAACTGTAGATGTTTGTTCAAATAGCACTTCCAATGAAAATTGAATGTGAAGAAAACGCAACTCACTAGAAGAATCAAATCATCAGCAAATTCTTGGAAGTAATAAGAATTGTAAGTTATATAGTCAGTCAAGTTACTATTGGTACAGTAGGTGAGAAATGTTTGTATCACTGTTTCAAATGTTCGGAATTTTGTTTGAAATTAAAGACAAATAAAAATAACGTCGGTAGAGCTTATTAAAATACTTGTTAAGTACCATAAGGATGGTAACTAATTGAAAGAAATATCGGACCTGGTTACCAGAGGAAGATCAGCTATCACTTTCGCGCTCCAAGTTGGGTGATGTCACCTTCCACTTGAGCGCGCTACCTGATCCGCGGTCTTCCTCTACTGCGCTGTCTTGTGGGTGTGGATTCGAAGACTTTCCGGGCTGGAGCATTAGTTTTCATGCTGTACAGCTCGTAGTTAACTCGTCTCCTCCACTCTCCTTCAATGCATACAGGAACCTTAGATCAAACGAAGAACTTTTCGCTCGAAACGACCCAAGGTGCTTTCATCCGCTTTTGTCATAGTCCATGCTTCTGCACCGTATAGCAGGACGAGGATGATAAGGATCTTATATAGCAACACTTTGGTCCTTTGAGATAGGGCTTTGGCACTCAATTGCTTTCTTAGCCCAAAGAAACAGCAAGAGTTATTCTTCGTTTGATCTCAGCGCTGGTGTTGTTTTCTGCATTTATAGCGGAGCCTAGGTAGACGAAGTCCTTGACTACCTCAAAGTTACGTCTGTCGATGTTGACGTTTTGACCAAGATGTCGGTTTTGTATGTCCTTTCTTGACGACAGCATGTGCTTTGTTTTGCCCTCATTACCCGTTAGACCCATTTTTGCCGCCTCTGCTTCAATACTCACAAAAGCCCCATTGACATCACGCTGAGTTCTTCCGATTATGTCAATGTCTTCAGCATATGCTAGTAATTGGACAGACTTTTAAAAGATAGTGCCTCTAGTGTTGACGTGTGAGCTCTGCACTATTCTTCCAAGCACGATGTTAAAAAATCACATGACAGGACCATCACCTTGTCTAAAACCTTTTTTGACATCGAAAGGTTCTGCCAAGTTGTTTCCAACCTTTATGGAGCAGCGTGAATTCTCCATGGTCATCATTCTCAAACGGACGAGTTTGACAGGGATGCCAAAACAAAAAAAGGGCTCTATACTGCTCGTCCCTGTGTAGATATTGTCATATGCGGCCTTCAAATCGATGGGTGTGGATTTGGTGTTCTTGGGTTTTTCCCAGAATCTGTCGTAATGTGAATATTTGATCGACTGTGGAGTAGTTTAAAGTTACGAAAATGAAAATATTCTTTGAAAACAACCCAAGAAGGACCACACTCTTCATTTTTAATACTCATGATAAGCGTTATTATATCATTCATGATATAACAACAAATTTCCGAAGAAGTGCCCCAGAAACTCACTTATTAATTCTTTATAGAATTTTTTAGGTAAATCTTGCTCGGAAAGAATGGTTCAGAAGTGCTGTAAACAGACTTATAAAGCTGAACTTGGGAAAAGAGGATCGATGAAAGGATATTGACTTCTGGAAAAAAAGCTATTTTTGTGGACGAATCTTAATTGAATATGTCTGTTTAGATGGATATAGGACTTACTTACTTTACTTTAGCTGGTGCTACAGAGCATCGTGCACCTATGCCTTAAGTAATAGATCCCGCTAGCCGATTTCGATCTCTAGCTTGAATTCTCCAGTTTCAAATACCAAGCAGGAGTACAATAGCCTCAACTTGATCACTACTTTTGGTTCTCTTAGGCTTAAAATTTAATACCCTACGAGCTGGATCTTCGATGTTCAATCGCATTACATGCCCTAGCCATCTTAAACTTTGAACACATAGGTTTTTGGCCAGTGGCAAGTTCCTGTACAGCTCGTATAGTTCGTGATTATATCGTCTCCGTCAGGTATTGTTTTGCATTTCGACACAAACCGGTCCATGTATCGCACGTATAACCTTCCTTTTGAAGATATCTATCTGCTTCTGCAACATAGATTAAGAATGGGATCATCAAGGTTTTGTACAGCGTATTCTTGGAACTTCCTTATTGCTAAATTGTTTACTTAGGCTAAAGAAACAGCGGTGAAAATGAGTAATTCTACATTTGATTTCAGCCATGCTTTGTAGAGTTAAAAGCTTTACCCAGATAGAAAAAATCATTGTACCTATCAAAGGTCACGTTCTGACTAAGTCTACGACGGCAGTTAACTCTATTCGATGACAATTAATACTTCGTTTTGTCCATTTTGTTCGCTTCAGAATCGGTACCAGAAGAGGCACCCGTAACTGCTAGTTTGTTTCATGCCATAGTGTCGAAATCATCTGCACGTCCAAGATTTTTTGTAGAACCAATATTGTAGTAGCTTCATGACAGCGCATCGCCTTGTCGAAGTCCTTTAGTGGTTTTGAAGGTTTCGGTTGAGTCTCTTCTAATTTTGGCAAAGCAACGAGAGTTCTTCAATGTCATCCTAATAAGTCGTATCAGTTTGGCAGGAATACCAAAACTTGACATTTCACGGTATAGTTAGTTCCTGTTGACACTGTCATAGGCTGCGATGAAAAGATGATGCATACCGTTGATATATTCTAAGATCTTCTAAGGGATCTAGCGTACATTGAAAATTTGGTCAATGGTAGATTGAAGTAGAGGAAATTCAGATAATATCCTAAACAGGATCTTGTAGGCGATGTTGCTTCTGTATATGGAAAAGAGAAGGCTTTTAACTTTCTTATAGGTCGGACAGAAAGTGCTTAATTTTAACTCGTGGGGAAGCTTTCTTCCGACCTTTGTATTTGTTGGTGAATGCTTTTTACCATATCCGTTTTGACGTGTTTGAAAAGCTTCACCTGTAAACCGTCATCATCGACAGCTTTGTTCGCCTTTAGCCTGGTGATGGCAACTCTGATTCAGGTAAGGTGGGTGAAACTACAGATTTTTAACCAAATGGATTTGTCGTGACTGCTCGTTTGGCAGGATCGCCATTAAGCAGTTGGTCAAAATGATCTTTCTAAATTTTTTAGCATCAGTTGCATCTCCTTACTTACTTACTTAAGGTGGCGCTACAGTCAGGGGCGGACCTGGGCCTCAACCAACAAGCGTCTCCAGCCAGCTCGGTCCCTAGCTAGCTGTCTCCAGTTTCGCACGCCAAGTTGGTTGAGGTCCTCTCCCACCTGGGTGCGCCACCTGAGTCGCGGTCTTCCTCTACTGCGCCGTCCCTCGGGATTGGATTCGAAGACCTTCCGGGCTGGAGCGCTGATGTCCATCCGCTCTACATGACCTAGCCATCTAAGCCGTTGGACTTTAATTCTGTTAACTAGGTCAGTGTCGCTGTACAGCCCGTACAGTTCGTCGTTATATCTTCTCCTCCATTCTCCATCTATGCGTACGGGACCAAAAATCACGCGAAGAATTTTTCTCTCGAAGCCTCCCAAGACGATCTCATCTTTCTTTGAAAGGGTCCAGGCCTCAGCGCCATAAATGAGAACCGGTATGATGAGTGTCTTATAGATGGTGATTTTACATGCTCAAGAGAGGACTTTACTTCTAAATTGCCTTCTAAGTCCAAAGAAGCAGCGATTTGCAAGAGTTATTCTTCGTTTGATTTCAGAGCTAGTGTCGTTGTCTGCATTAATAGCGGTGCCTAGGTAGACAAAGTCCTTAACTATCTCAAAGTTATAGCTGTAAATGGTGACGTTTTGTCCAATAGGTCGTCGTTCAGTGTCCTTTTTTGATGACAGCATATACTTGGTCTTGCCCTCGTTGACCACTTAACCCATCTTCTTCGCTTCCGTCGCTCAAAAAGGCTCCACTGACATCACGCTTTGATCTTACAATTATGTCAATACCATCTGCGTATCCGAGTAATTGGATGGATCTTTGGAAGATTGTGCCTCTAGTGTTGACGGTTGAGCTTTGCACAATTCTTTCCAGAACGATGTTGAAGAAATCGCATGACAGTGGATCGCCTTGTCTAAAACCTTTTTTGACATCAAATGCATCGGTAAGATCTTTTCCGACCTTGATAGAGCAGCGTGCATTCTCCATCGTCATTCTGCACAAACGGATAAGTTTGACAGGGATGCCAAAACTAGACATTGCTCGGTAGAGCTCTTCCCTATAGATGCTGTCATAAGCGGCTTTAAAATCGATAAAGAGATGGTGGGTATCGATTTGAAGCTCTTGGGTTTTGTCCAAGATCTGCCGCGATCGAGGAGATAGAGGGATGTCACAACAGGAATGAGGTTCGTAAATTTTACCAAAAGGTAAAAAAAACCTCCCAAGGGTACCAGCCACGAACCGAAGCCTGTAAAAACGATCAAGGGAACATCGTAGTAGAACCACAGTCGATGCTGAGAATATGGAAAGATCACTTCTCCAAATTATATAACCGCGATGAAGAACCGAATTCCGCTGTAAGGGAGATAGAACCACTCAACCTCGGCGACGCAGATCAACAATTCCGACTACCCGACCTTGACGAAGTGAAGATAGCTATATCTAAACTTAAGTCAAACAAAGCTGCTGGAGCTGACGGCATCACCGCCGAACTATTCAAAGCAGCAGGCGATGACTTGGTAGGGAGCATGCACCAACTCATCTGCAAAATATGGTCGGAAGAAAGCATGCCCGATGAGTGGAATCTCAGCGTAGTGTGCCCGATACATAAGAAAGGAGACCCTCTAAACTGCGCCAACTACAGAGGCATCAGTCTCCTTAACATTACGTATAAGATCCTCTCTGCCGTGTTATGTGAACGTCTGAAGCCATTCGTCAACAACCTGATTGGTCCTTATCAGTGTGGCTTCAGACCAGGAAAGTCCAGTTGCATCTCCACTAATATTAAATTGCTAAATATTGCTCAACATTCATAAATCGGCTGGTCCGGATGGTATCCCTGCTATTGTTCTGAAGAGGTATTCTTCAACGCCTGGTGAAACCCCTCTCTCCTACTCCTCAGGTCTCGTTCCGAGTAGATGGAAAGCTGCATTTGTCCAACCCATTCCAAAAAAAAGTGAATCTTCCTCACCGTCTACTTACCGATTGCCGATTGCACTTACGTCTCTTCTTTCCAAGGTCATGGAATTGCTGATTAATTATAAGCTCAAGAAATATCTTGAAGATCGAAAGCTTCTTAATGAACGGCAATACGGCGTTCGTAGCAATAGGTCCACTGGTGACAGTGTGGTTGATCTTACCGAACAGTGGAACCAATCCTTACATCGTTTCGGAGAAAGAAAGATTATTGCACTTGATATTTCAGGAGCATTTGATTTGGTTTCCCATCAGACTCTCTTATCGAAAATTCGTGCTTTCAGTTTTGATGAATCCCCCTTTCATTGGATTAGTAATTACCTTTCGAATCGTTCAATACAACTTGTGTTGGATGGATTCAAGTCTGAAAACCACAGAATAAATGCAAGAAATTTGTCTCCCCTCTGATCTATAGCTGTTATCTACACGACTTATTTACGTCCAAAGCTTGAGTATAACTCCCATATCTGGGCTGGTGTTCCAGTAACCTACTTCAGCCTTTTGCACAGTATTGAATGTGGAGCATTTAGATTTATGGGAGATATTACCATTGAACATTGTCGAAATGTTTCTTGTCTCACGCTTTTTTACAGTTTCTTTAATGGTTTATGCTCTAGTGAAATAGCCATTTGCATTCCTCCCCTTAAACATTTCAACCGTAATACTCGCGCTTCTAGAAATGCTCATCAGTATACCCTCGAGTCAGCCGCACTGTCAAATACAGAGATTCGATCTTTAGCCGTAGTACGTGAATGTGCCTTACCACAAAAAAATAAGTGTCACCTTGAATATTTTCAAAAAGAAAACGATTTTATTTCGCAAATAATTTAATGTAACGAAAAATAAAGGTTTTAGCATTTGGTAAAATGTTTAGAAAAATCGAATTGACAGTTTTTTTTTTTATAAAAATAAAAATCTTAAAAAAAACATTATTATAAACATTTGGTTTAAGTTTTATGCAGACGTGATAAAAAGTTATCAGTGTGAGTCGCATCCCAGCCTGTTTTTCAATTTAGTTTTAATAAAAAAAATAACCGTACTTCTTCTTCTTCGGTAGAAAATGAACGAAAACATCAACGGAATAAAAACAAAAACTAATACTTTAATTTTTATCTGAAACTACATTAAATGCTAAAATCCAAATTCCACACAAAAATAAAAGTGTTTTGTAAGACTGTACTTGAAAATCTCAATCAAAATTATTAGGCACAGCCTTAAACCAATTAAATTGTATTTAAATGTCAATTAGCTGAAAGGTATTTCCTTTTGAAATCATATACGTGCATAGGTAATCGAAAAAGTTATGCCAAAGTGTAAATTAATT
This sequence comes from Eupeodes corollae, assembly GCF_945859685.1. Classification (NCBI taxonomy): domain Eukaryota; kingdom Metazoa; phylum Arthropoda; class Insecta; order Diptera; family Syrphidae; genus Eupeodes; species Eupeodes corollae. The sequence goes on from NC_079149.1 coordinate 35,983,434, forward strand.
TATTGTTGCTGATTGGTTGACGTGATTTTATTACCAAAACGATGACCACACACACACACATGTGTACATATGTATGTTTCTTACACTTGTTCAAATGTCCATAACTACTGTTGCACCCTTAAGTCCCAAACCTTCTAAAATTTAGACTGATGACGCATAGTATTTGGTTATCCCAAAGCGACAAACGACCGACACGACGACGACGACGACGACGACGACGGGCGATGGACGCACAGAGGTGAGCAATATACTGAGGTGTGCCAAATTAAGTCATGAGAGGAAACTTTTTACTATCCACCCTCATCCTGTGAAAGACTCCCTGCGGGATAGTATGAGGGTAGAAATGGTAGGGTATAATATATACGACTACCGCTACGACCGTCGACTACGACTACGACGACGACGTGCGAGTAGTAGCATAGTAACTTTTTTTTGTGTGTTTTACTTGAATCCTTTTAGTTCGCATGTCAATGACACAAGAGGACTTGTAAAAAGTTTAATTACATTTGCGGAAGTGTTGTGGTCGTAGTGTGATATTTAACTCGTTGTAGTTCTATATATCTATGTATATACATATGTACACATAAACCTACCTACCTACTATACAGATATCCTTTATCCTTACGAAGTATTTTTCATCAGACATAAGGGTAAATATACATAACTACATATTTACGTCGTTTTATTTATAGAATGTAGGTAAGTCTATAGAGAAAGATGGAGGGGATGGAGGGAGGGGTAGGGCTGCCTTGTGGTATAATGTCAAGTAATTTAAGTTCGTTTGGGATTAATTTAGTAGAGATGTTTTCATTAGAATCCTGATGATGGTCAGGAAGGTGAAAGGAGTTCACTCAATTCTCATATATTATATTTTCCATACATTTTTACGTATGGTTTACAAACTTATGTGGGTAAAGGTATACAAAACAATATTGCGTAGAGCTTTATAGAAATGCGGAATAGTTCTTTCAGTTGGAAGTGGAAAGTTTTAAATACTTTATAATGATGACTAAATGTTTGCAATTCATTCCAAACCAAACATAACCTCAAACAACAATGGATACTCACTAAACACACATATACTATTATCAGGGGTCATTTTAGAGTTTCTGTGAAGTCCCGTGCGGATTTGAAAATGTTTTAGATGGTGTTCAGTTGTTGAAGTTGTGTTTAAAGGGTTATAATTTGTATTTTTTTTAAAACGAACCAATACAATATAGTAACCAACTTTATTGGAATGCTAATTAAAATTGACAACAAAAAAAATTGGGTGGCACAACAGTTCGTTGGGAACCAGGGAGAGTACTGTTGTCAGGAATGAAAGGGACCTACAATTTTAGGAAAGCACTTTTCATGGCAACAATTACTCTTGAAGGATTTGTCAATTCCTCGCCAGAGGCAGTACAAACCCAAGCCATTAGGTCGATTGAGTTTAACTTGTAAATTAAGATTTTAAACAAATTTGCGATAATGGTTTTTACTATTTTTTTTAAGACCAAAAGTAACATTACAAATTCTTTGGTAAAAATATCGAAAAATCGTTTTTTCGGACAAAACTAACTTAACATAAGATGTTTGTAGTTCGATCCATTCCTGTGCAATCTAAAGTTTGTTATTGACAAATTCTCCAAGAGTAATTCTTGTCATGAAAAGTGCTTTCTCAAATTATCCGCTCGGATTTGGCTTAAAACTGTAGGTCCCCTCCATCCCTGAGAATAGTACTCGCACACAGAAATGGTTGAGAGTTGTAAGTCACTAGGTTCTACTTCTCAACGCACTGTTGCGCCACCCATTTTATCTATTAATTGGAAGTTATTGTAATCAGTCCGATTTTTCGAATTGAAAATTTTGACATTATTCTAAGTTTTAAGATCCCAAGAGGTGAAATAAAAGAATTTTAGAGAGATGTCCGTGCGTCCGTACCTTCGGAAAGTTATTTCCGTCGTCCATAGCTCAAAAACTAGTAGAGATATCGAATTCAAATAAATGTTGGTATATAATTAATAATGAAGAATGATGCAGAAAGGACTCTTAAGAAATTACAATAGCAATTTAAAAAAGAGGCTGGGATGCGACCCACACTGATAACTTTCCATCCCGTCTGTCGATTTGTCTTACTTAAAAGTTTGTCTATATGTACTCGTGTCAATTTTTTACCAAATTTGCGTTATATTTTGTGTAGATTTTATTATTTATGAAAAAACAGACTGTTGGATTTTTATATAAAAATTACTGAATATCGAAAACAATATTTTCTGTGAAATAAAATAAGTTTGAAGCCAATATTTTTAATTTTTGAAAAGATACATATTTGAGTCGAAAATCAATTTTTACCAACTTTTATTAGTGTTTTTTTTAGATTTTTATTTTTTATAAAAAAAACTGTCTCAAAATTTTATCAGATGTCAAAAACATTATTCTTAGTTGCAAAAAATTGTTTTGGAGCCGAAATGATATTTTAGTCGTAAGATTTTGGAGGTGACAAATTTTTTTTCAGTTTTTTGATTTATAAAAAAAACGTTAATTGGATTTTTTTCAAAAAAATATACTTCTTTGATATCAAGTAACATAACATATAATATTTAATTCAAGTCTCTAGCGTTTTTGGTTCTTAAGATATTTAGGGTTAACCAAAATGTTCACCTTTTTTTTAAACTGCTATGGTAAAAATACCAGCCACGCAATTTTTTTGAGAGCCCTTTCTGCATTTTTCTGCCTTATTATCTGTGCAGCAAAATTTATTTGAAATCAATATCTCTTCTGGTTCTTGAGCTATGGACGACGAAAAAACGTCGCAAATGTACGGACGTACGAACGTACGTACACACGCAAGAGCAGGCATCTTTCTAAAAATCGTTTATTTCGACTCTAGGGACCTTGAAACGTCGAAAAATGTCAAAATTTTCAATTTGTCAAATCGGACCCATTACAATAACTTCCTATGGGAAGTTAAAAATAGCATATTCCTAAAAGACCGAGAATTGTTTGCCTTTCCAATCACTTAAAGCTTAACTTAATGTTCTTCAGTTGCGTTTGTACCAACAAGAAAAGTGACGCGCTGTTTTTCCGTTTTTCTCCCAGGAGCATTTTTTTCTTGTATGTCTTGTTAGGTAGCAGCTTCCAAAATAATTGGGATTCATCTGCATTGTATATTTTATGTTGTTATTGTAAGATGGACCTAGCTCTTTTATCTTGGCTTGCAGCTTGTTTTTGAAAGGGTCTAAAAGGTCAGGTCTAGAAGATAAATTTTCAACTCTTATTTTGATAAAACGCACACCACAACGCTGCTCAGATCTTTCCAACCATCCACCCCTCGCATTTAAATCGCCCTAAATTTCATTAATTTTTGAATGAAAAAAATTAGCTCTTTTCTTCATTGACTGGATATTTTTTTCTAGCTGTTTGATGAACCAAAGGTAAAGAGCTTCATAGTCTTCCGCATTCCAGGTCCAAAAAATAAATTGTTATCTTACCTACTTACTTACTTACTTAAGGGGGCGCTACAGTAATGTGTGAACTAGGGCCTCACCCAACAAATTTCTCCATCTAGCTCGGTCGCTAGCCAGATGTCTCCAGTTTCGTGCTCCAAGTTGGGTGAGGTCACCTTCCACTTGTGCGCTCCACCTGATCCGCGATCTTCCTCTACTGCACTGCCTGTGGATGTGGATTCGAAGACTTTCCGGGCCGGAGCATTGGTTTCCATGCGCTCTACGTGACCCAGCCATCTTAGTCATTGGAGACTTTTACCCTTGTAGCTTAGTCTACGTTGCTGTACAGCTCGTAGTTCCATCTTCTTCTCCACTAACCTTCGATGCATACGGGACCTTAGATCAAACGAAGAACATTTCGCTCGAAACGACCCAAGGTGCTTTCATCCGCTTTTTTCATAGTCCATGCTTCTGCACCGAATAGCAGGACGGGGATGATAAGGGTCTTATATAGCAACACTTTGGTCCCTCGAGAGATGACTTTACTACTAAATTGCTTTCTTAGCCCAAAGAAACAGCGGTTAGCAAGAGTTATTCTTCGTTTGATCTCTGCGCTGGTGTTGTTTTCAGCGTTTACAAGGGAGCCTAGGTAGACGAAGTCCTTGACCACCTCACAGTTACGTCTGTCGGTATTGTATTTCCTTTCTTGACGACAGCATGTACTTTGTTTTGCCCTCATTAACCGTTAAATCCCTTTTTGCCGCCTTTTCCTCAATATTCAGGAAAGCCCCATTGACATCACGCTGAGCTCTTCCGATTGTGTCAATTTCATCAGCAGATGCTAGTAATTGGACGGACTTTTGAAAGAAAGTGCCTCTAGTGTTAACGTGTGAGCTCTGCAGTATTTTTTCGAGTCCGATGTTAAAAAAATCGCATGACAGCGCATCGCCTTGTCTAAAACCTTTTTTGACATCGAAAGGTTTTGTTAAGTTGTTTGGCTTTATACAGCTCGTCCCTGTAGATGCTGTCATATGTGGCCTTGAAATCGATGAAAAGATGGTGGGTGTCGATTTGAAGTTCTTGGGTTTTTTCCAGGATCTGCCGTAATGTGAATATTTTATCAACTGTGGACTTTCCTGGTCTAAAACCACACTGATAAGGACCTATCAGGTTGTTGACGATGGGCTTTAGACGTACACATATTACGGCAGAGAAGATTTTATAGGCGATGTTAAGTAGACTTATTCCTCTATAGTTGGTGCAGTTTAAAGGGTCTCCTTTTTTCAGGATCGGGCAAACAATACTGAGGTTCCATTCATCGGGCCTGCTTTCTTCCGACCATAAATTACAGATAAGTTGGTGCATACTTCTAACCAACTTATCTCCAGCTGCTTTAAAGAGCTAGGCATTCAAGCCATCCACTTCAGCAGCTTTATTAGACTTTAGCTTAGATATCGAAATCTTTACTTAGTCTAAGTCGGGAGGACGGGATTGTTGGCTTTCGTCGTCTATGTTGAATGGATCATTCTGCCTGACAGCGGAATTCAGTTCATCGTCGCCGTCATACAGTCTGCAGAAGTGGTCCTTCCATATCCTCAGCATTGACTGCGGTTCCCCTATGATGTTTCCACTTTCGTCTTTGCAGTCTTCGGTTCTAGGTTTATGTACCTGTTAATTTCGTTTCACCTGTTCATAAAACTTTCGAACTTCATTCCTGCTTTTATACCTCTCATCATCTTCGACCGCACGCTTTTCATGCCCTCTCTTTTTCCTTCTGAGAAGTCGGCGTTCCCCTCGCCTCTTCTGCTCATAGAGCTCATGAGCAGCTATCGTCCTTTATGCAGCGCAGCGCCGTTTTGCGTGCCTGTTGTTTGTCTGCATTTGCCTGTCGACATTCCTCATCAAACCAAAGGTTGTTTGTTGGTGGTTGTTTGAAACCCAGCACATCAGAGGCGACTTCTCTGATTGCATCTTGGCACTGGTTTTCGATACATTGTGTTGGCGGCAGAGAACTTCGAGAGAGGTTACTTGTAACTCGGTCGGAAAAGGATTTGGCGATCTCTGGCGATTGTAGCCGTTCGACGTTGTACCTTCTTCCAGCACCTCCTGGTTTTGCCTTGAGTCTGAAAATCTAAAGTGCTACTTTGGCTACAACGAGGTAGTGGTCGATGTTAGCGTGTCGGAAAGTTCGTACATCCATAATGTTGGAAGCGTGTCTGGCGTCGATCGCTATATGGTCAATCTGGTTGACGGTAGATTGATCTGGAGAAGTCCAAGTTCCTTTGTGGATGTTGAGGTGTGAAAAACGCGTACTGGCTACCATGATGTTTCGCTCCGCAGCAAAATCTATGAGCCTGAATCCATTGTCGAAAGTGTTTTTGTGCAGGCTGTTCTTCCCAATTGTTATACCAAAGATGTTTTCCCTTCCAAGCCTGGCATTAAAATCGCTCAGGACTATTTTAATATCGTAGCTAGGGCACTGCTCATATGTTTTGTCCAAGAGCTCGAAGAACATATCTTTGGTGTTGTCGTCTTTCTCTTCTGTGGGGGCGTGCGCGCATTTCAGGCTAATGTTGCCGAATTTAGCCTTGATGCGTATGGTCATGAGGCGCTCATTGATGCACCTATAGCTCAAGACTTCTTGCCTTAGTCTGGCTCCAATGACGAAGCCGCATCCAAATAAGCGCTGTTGGTTTTCGTGGTAGCAGTCACCATAGTAAATATCGCAGTTTTTCATCCTCTTTTTGTCCGGCCCATCCCATTCTGACAGCACAACCTCCAACCTGGAGGGCCAGATCCTTAGTATAACTCCAAGGATGGGGAGCCGGATAAAACATCTCCCCACTCTCTCATTTGCTGCCCCCAACAACTTTACCACTGGTGTTGGAACCCAATCTCCAGTTGAGGTACTAGGCACCCATGTTCACTACGGGAAGGTGAGAGTAGAAGTTGATAGACAGAGGTGGGTTTTGAGAATCGTGTGTCCTCTTGAATGCAATATTTTAGAACAAATTTGACTATCATAAAAAAGATTGCAACTCTAAAACTTATTATACACTATTTCAGCAAAAGTTTAACCATTTCCGCAGAGCCCGTAGTGATCGTATTAGTCCCATCGTGATGTCCTATAGCATATAGCCTTTCTTAAAAATTGGGCTATATAACACTGAAAGAATTTGTCAAAGCGAACCAGTAGTGTTTGAGATTAGCGCGTTCAAACAAACAAGCAAACAAACAATCAAAGGTATAGAGAACTCTTTATAAAATTTGCACATGGAAATATAAATAACTATTGTTAATATTGATTTCATGTTCTTCTTTTTAATTTAAGTTTACCTCATCTGATAAGGAGTTTTTATTATCAAAATATTTTCTTACTAACGTGTTTTAGCGTCTAAATCTTGTTGGAATGAGAGTTATGACTGATTAATTGTGCTTTTAATAACGTTAACAAAAATTGACTTAATAACGTTTAATATGCGTATATCATCTTAAATCTTAATATTTCTTTTCATTTTACACATATTTTAAATTCAGAAAGCACTTTTGCACTTATTGTTTTAAAAAAATAAAAGACAAAACAATGGTTGTAAAAAAGGAAAAATGAATTGCATTGTTATTGATGCAAAATAAAATTGAATGAACTTAATAAAAATGAAAGGATTTACTTCCGTTTCATTGAATTAAAGATTATCCATAACATTTCCGGTTCGAATTGAAGTTGTTATATATTACTTACTTACTGAAAGTTGTGGTGTGCCATCAATTTCAAAAGCCTGGGCTTTTCTGTTTTGTTTTTAATGTTGTCTCTTTACATGGTCACAAAAAGCAAGAGCTGGTAGATAAGGTATCCGACGAAGAATTGTTTTTCTTCTTTTTTTATTTATTGAACCTGATTTTGTTTGTGTCCATGACGATTCATTCATCAAAAGAACCTTATTCAACGACCAAAATGAGCCATGTTAAAGGTACCTACACAAACCCAATGCGAATTTGCCCAATTGATGGATTAATTTATTGCCAATGAAAAATAAATCGGCATCCACTTATTTAAGTCGGTAAATTAAAGACATCAATCGTATGACTAATGATAGTGAAGCAACAATTTGATGTCCAGGAAATTGAACTTTTTTTTCCAATTGACAGCTTTAATGCTTTGGATTCTTTATTATCATGTTTTGAGATGAATTATTATAGAAAAAAATACAGATACATTCTATTAATTTTAATAAAACAAATCTCTTCAACATTCCTTACTTAAAAAAAATACAATTTTTCTTCAAAATTGTTTCAATTATTTAATTAGTTATGAAAAGACTTCAGCGAAGCAGGTAAATGGCATTGTTTTAAGACCCTTAATCATTAAGTGTATACACAGTCAAGGCCATCATGATATCATCCTTACAATAATTAATAACATAAATATTTACCCAATCTGTCCTTTTCAATGAGCTTTAAGTATCAAAATAATTTCTTCTTCTTTTTCTTTCTATTTATCTTCTTAGTTTTTTTTTTTTGTTCTGTCTTGTAACCTTTAAAACATTTTTCAACTGTCTGAATGATATTTACTTAAGTTTCAAAACGTGTCATCATTATATGTTTTGAAGAATTTCACTGGAAAGGATTAATGTACTTTGAAATTCGAACAAATCAAGACCCAACACTACATAAGAAATATACAGAGAAGAGAGACAGGACACAAACAAAACAAAAAAAGGATTATTCGCATCACATTGCGTAGCATACTGACGTCAACAGTTTCCTTTAAACCGTTAATCTTATTCTTCTTCACTTTGTTTTATGAATCATCTTGTATAGAAGTGTAGGTACTAAATTTAAGCAGGGAGTCAGTGCTACCCTTAAGTGAATTAAAGTAGGACATTTTATTTTGTTTTCAGTGTAAAATCGCGTGAGTGTTTTACAAACCATCAGTAAAACGATGACGTGTAAAAGTTTAAAACAATAACAGGGTCGATTTTACTTACTTACTTACTTAAGGTGGCGCTACAGTCCGGGGCGGAAATAGGCCTCAACCAACATGCGTCTCAAGCCAGCTCGGTCCCTAGCTAGCTGTGTCTCCAGTTTCGCAAGCCAAGTTGGTCGAGGTCCTCTCCCACCTGGGTGCGACACCTGAGTCGCGGTCTTCCTCTACTGCACTGTCCCTTAGGGATTCGATTCGAAGACCTTCTGGGCTGGAGCGTTGATATCCATCCGCTCTACATGACTTTTTTTAATAATTTTAATTCTGCTAACTAGGTCAGTGTCGCTGTACAACCCTTACAGTTTGTCGTTATATCTTCTCCTTCATTCTCCATCTATGCGTACGGGACCAAAAATCACCCGAAGAATTTTTCTCTCGAAGCATCCTAAGACTCTCTCATCTTTCTTTGACAGGGTCCAGGCCTCAGCGCCATTAATGAGAACCGGGATGATGAGTGTCTTATAGATGGTGATTTAAGATGCTCGAGAGAGGACTTAACTTCTCAATTGCCTTCTAAGTCCAAAGAAGCAGCGATTTGCAAGAGTTATTCTTCGTTTGTCTAAAACTTTTTTTGACATCAAATGCATTGGTAAGATCTTTTCCGACCTTGATAGAGCAGCGTTCATTCTCCATCGTCATTCTGCACAAACGGATAAGTTTGACAGGGATGCCAAAACTAGACATTGCTCGGTAGAGCTCTTCCCTCTGGACGTGGCTTTAAAATCGATAAAAAGATGGAGGGTATCGATTTGAAGTTCCTGAGATTTTTCCAAGATCTGCATGCCACACTGATAAGGACCTATCAAGTTGTTAACTAACGTCTTCAGACGTTCACATAATACGGCAGAGAGGATCTTTTACGCAATTTTAAGGAGACTGATGCCTCTGTAGTTGGCGCAGTTTAGAGGGTCTCCATTCTTATGTATCGGCACACTATGCTGAGATTCCGCACATCGGGCATGCTTTCTTCCGACCATATTTTGCAGATGAGTTGGTGCATGCTCCGTACCAAGTCATCGCCTGCTGCTTTGAATAGTTTGGTAGCGATGCCGTCAACTCCAGCAGCTTTGTTTGACTGAAGTTTAGATATAGCTATAAGCTACCTTCACTTCGTCAAGATCGGGTAGGTGGAATTGTTGATCTGCGTCACCGAGGTTGAGTGGTTCTATCTCCCTTACAGCGGAATTCGGTTCGTAATGGCCATTATATAATTTGGAGAAGTTGTCTTTCCATATTCTCAGCATCGACTGTGGTTCTACTACGATGTTCCCCTGATCGCCTTTACAGGCTTCGGTTTGTGGCTAGTACCCTTGGGAGGTTTTTTTTTGCCTTTTGGTAAAATTTACGAACCTCATTTCTGCTGTGATATCCCTTTATTTCCTCGATCGCGCTTCTCATGCTCTCTTTTTTTCCGTCTAAGAAGCCGGTGTTCCTCTCTCCTCTTCTGTTCGTAGAGCTCGCGAGCAGCTCTAGTCCTTTTGTGCAGCGCCGTTTTGTATGCCCCTTGTTTCGCTGCGTGCGCTTTCCGGCATTCGTCGTCAAACCAGGGGTTTCGCTGTGGTGGCCGTGTGAAACATAGCACTTCATAGGCGGCTTCTCCGATGGCTGCAAGGCAATGTTTCCACTGGTTTTCAATGCTTAATGCAGGCAGCATAGGACTCCTTAAGAGGTTATTAGAGACTCGATCGGAAAAAGACATGGCAGTCTCTTGCGATTGTAGCCGTCTACCGTCGAATCTTCTCACAGTACTTCCTTGTTTTGGCTTGGATACAACGAGGTAGTGGTCCGAGTCAATGTTGGCATCTCGTAATGTTCGGATATCCTGTATACTGGAGAAGTGTCGGTCGTCGATCGCAATGTCGCCAATCTGGTTGACGGTTGATTGATCAGGAGATTTCCATGTCCCCTTGTAGATAGTGAGATGTGTGAACTGCGTACTAGCTACCAGAACGTCTCGCCCCGCAGCGAAATCGACCAGCCTAAATCCATTGTCGGAGGTGGTGTCGTGCAGGTTGTATTTCCCGATTATACCACCAAAGATGTCTTCTCTTTCTAGCTTGAAATTAATATCTCCTAAGACAATTTTAATGTCATAGCCAGGGCACTGCTCATATGTCTTGTCCAAGAGCTCGAAGAATATGTCTTCGGTGGCTTCATCTCTTTCCTCTGTTGTGGCTTGCGCGCATATTAGGCTTATGTTGGCGAATTAAGCCTTGATGTAGATTGTCGTGATGCGCTCGCTCACACTGTTGAAAATCAAGACCTTTTGCTTGAGTCTAGTTCCAACACTGTCTTTGTTCTCGGTAGCAGTAAGTTGCCGTAGTATATATCGCAGTCTTTTAGATTGCGTTTGCCGTCGATTTTACTGCGGTTCGAAAGTTCGTTGCAGAGTAAATTAGTACCTGTTGAATGCATCGAATTGAGGATGTCTTTTTTTTTTGAAAATGGACACAATTGAAAAGAGAAAATAGAACTGGCAATTTTCGAATTACCATAAACGGGTTATCCGTTTTGCGGTTTTAAAAGTATAGGGCTGGAATTCAACATCTGTCAAACTAAGTTGATAAACCAATTCTTCTTTTTTTGTTGAAAGTCTGAAATTTACGCAAGTTGATCGTTGAATTACCTCACAATACATGCAAATTGTTAAAACCTACTACTAAAGTGGTGATTCTGCCACAGCCACATATCGTGCTTTACAGGTATTGTAAGGCCAGTGCATTATACTCTCGATCGTTTCAGTGAAAATATCGATGCTGTTAGTAAAAGTGTTTCCGAAGACCCGCATGTGTCGATTCCTCGTCGTTCTCAGGAATTAGGACTGTCTTACAGCACATTAGGTGTATTCTGCATTCGGATCTAAACCTACATCCATACAAAGTCCAGCTTTCCCAAAAACTGAAGTCAGCTGGCCATTCACGTCGTCATCGTAGACACATCGAAAGAAAGGCTATTACATCCACAAAAAGTTTGGTGCGCTCTTTGGTCCGGAGGAGGTTATGAAAAAACAGACTGTTGGGTTTTTATTAAAAAAAACTACTGAATATCGAAAACAATATTTTCTGTGAAATAAAAAAGTTTGTCGGCGTCCAAACCTTAAGAAATAGAAGAGATATCGACTTCAAATGTTGCGTAGTTGGTTTTTTTTACCATAGCAGTTTAAAAAAAAGGTACATGATGCAGGAAGAGGGGACGCAAGAGAGCTGTATAAAATCAATAAGAAAATTGTCGGACAGCGTAGTAGCACTAACACTAACCATCCCGTGTTAGATTTGAAGATCAACCTTTTAGTGACAATAGAAGATCAGTTACAAAGATGGAAGGAGCAATTTTGTACGCTGCTAAATGATGACCACAATGCAGAATTGAATCCACAATTGAACAACATGCGCAGATCTTCTAAGGGTATTGACACCAGTCCGCCAACAAGTGCAGAGATAACTATACGATACATCTTCTAAAGAAAAACAAAGCAGCTGGACTTGATGGTATTCCCGCAGAATTCCTAAAACAGACCCTGAGGCAGCTTTCCGTATTTTGCTTAAACTGGTTAAGGCTGTCTGGGAGAGTGAAACTTATCCAAGGGACTATAAGGTTGGAGTTATTGTAAAGTTACCAAAGAAAGGAAACCTCAAAAACTGTAATAACTGGCGCGGTATCACAGTTCTATCTGTTTTTCCGAAGTTAATGGAAACTATTATTCTCAAGAGGATTAAGTCCAGGATCGAGTCTACCCTCAATAGGCACCAAGTGGGGTTTCGCAGTGGCCGATCGTTCGTCGACCACGTCTACACCTTGCGAATCATACTCGAACAATTATCTGATCACCGCTGTACATAATGTTTGTAGATTTTGAGAAGGCGTTTGTTCTGGTCAATCGGACGACAATATAGCAAAACAATCCGTCTATTGGAATTCCCAGGGTAATAGACGCGTTGGAAGAACAAAGACAACTTGGAGGTCATCAGTTTTGAAGGAGGTTCGTTCTTTAATCTTGGCCACATCTGAGGTCAGATGTGGTGAATCGCGATAGGTGGTAGGACCTTTTTGCTGCCCTTGGCTTCGGGAGGAGTTAAAGCGCTGCTGTACTTGCATTCGGACAACACATAGAGTTGAAATAAAAGATTTTTAGAAAGATTTCTATGCATGCGTAGGTACGTACGTCCGTACGTTCCCGACTTTTTGTTCGTTGTCAATAGCTCAAGAACCAAAAGGGATATCAACTTCAAACAAATTTTGTTATACTGATAATAATGCAGAAAAATGCAGAAATTGCTTTAAGGAAAATTGCGTGGGTGTTTTTTTTACCATAGAAGTTTAAATTTTTTTTAAATAAATCAAAAAACTGAAAAAAAATTCACCTCGAAAATTTTATGAATGATTTTATCTCCAAAACAATTTTGTGCAACGAAAAATAACGTTTTTAACATCTGGTAAAATTTTGAGCCAAATCGAATTGACAGTTTTTTTTTATAAGCAATAAAAACATTACTCAAAGTATCTCAAAAAATCTTTTCAAAAATTGGAGATAATGGCTTCAATTTTATTTAAAGTTATAAGAAATATTGTTTTCAACATTAGGTAAAATTTTGAGAAAAATAAAATTGACAGTTTTTATACAAAAAATGAATAAAAGTTAGTAAAAATTGATTTTCGACTCAAATAACGTTTTAAAAATTTGATGCATTGGCTTTAAACTAATTTTTTTTTTATAAAATATTGTTGTGAAAATTGAGTGCCATTTTAAGAATAATCTTATTGACAGATTTTTTACAAAAAAATAAAAAAACTAAAAAATAATTTACAAAAGTAGTTAAAAATTCATTATTGACTGAAATATCTTTTCAAAACTGAGATTTCAGCTTAAATCTAATTTTGTTTTATGAAAAATATTGTTTTGAACATTTGGTACACTTTTTTCACAATCAAATTGACAGTTTTCGTACATTAAATAAAAAAAAACAAAAACAAAAACTAACAAACCTTGGTAAAAATTAATTTTCGACTCAAATATCTTTTTAAAACAATAAGATTATGGCTTTCAACTAATTTAAAGTTATAAGAAATATTGTTTTTAACATTCGGTACAATTTTGAGAAAAATGGAATTGATGTTTTTTTTACAAAAAAACAAAAACCGAAACAATAATTAACAAATGTTTGTAAAAACTGAATTTCGACTTCAATATCTCTTCAAAACTTTGAGATATTGGCTTCAAAATAATTTGATCTTATAGAAAATATTGTTGTCAACATGCAGTAAGATTTTAAAAAAATCTAATTGATAGTTTTTTTTACAAAAAATAAAAAACGAAAAAAAAACCAAACTAAAACTTTGTAAAAATTTACTTTCGACTCAAATAGTTTTTTAAAAATTGAAAATGTTGTCTTCAAACTTTTTTTTATATCACAGAAAATATTGTTTTTGATGTTCAGTAGTTTTTTTTTTATAAAATTGGAACAGGCCGTTTTTTCATAGTAAAATAAAATCTACAAAAAATAGTACGCAAATTTTGTAAAAGTTGATGTTTTGTTCTTGATGTCTCTAAAACTAGTTTCATTTATCCAATTTGTAGAAATTTAAGAAATGGTACTAATATTGGTAAAAAACTGTTTTCGAAAAATGTTGTTGGTTATTTTAAAATGTTTAAGAATATCTCAACTGATAACATGAAAATCTTCAAACTTTTAATCGAGGCAAATCGACAGAAGGGATGGGAAGTTATCAGTGTGGGTCACATCCCAGCCTCTTTTTAAATTATAATGTCAATTAAAAAAAAATTAAAATTGTGTTGTTCCATTTGAAAGATAAACGTCTTAAAAAACATCCTTTATTTCAATTATTTTTTAATGCATACATTCCTAAACTTTTCTAAAAGTTAAACATCATTGAATTTGTGATTTTATTTCCTAAAATTAAAAATATGGTCCCTTTTTGCTTATAACAACCCCACTGTCAGTGCCAAGTGTACAAAAAAAAAATCATTCAAAGAAATTAAAATCCATTTCATCTGCCACGCCAAAGTCGATGACAAATGTTAAATTCATTAAAATTAAATACCCAACATTCAACATGTCTCCAACTTCAACTTCAACATGGACAGATGATAAAACCTAACCCCACGTACCTCACTCTTTTCACCAACGATTTAGCGGCGCAGCCAGCGTCGTCGTCGGCAACAGCAGCGACAGCGCGTGTTGAAACACATCCTTTATCGTTTGCGATTTCCTTTATAATAATCATTGTCTAAGTTCAAGTCGGTATTTATGCAAAAAGGATTCTGATGTTTTCATTTTTTGTTTCATTATATGTTTCTTTTTTATTTATCTCTTTTTGATCACACATCATACACAGAAAAATATTCATACTTGTATCTTTTATACGTTGTGTTTTTATTTTTGGTCCGTGTGAATAAAACACACATCCTTCATATTGCGCTTTTATTCCGGAAGTGTTTTATTTTGTTTTTCACTTTGGTGTTCCGCATTTCGCTCCGCAGTCAAAAGACGGTTCACGTTTACCATACCGACTCGTACCCTAGTTTAAGAAAAAAAGGAAGAAAGATTTATGTATTTCCCTTCTCCTATACAAATTGGTTCATGTTTTTTCGAGCTCGAGCCTAGAGGCCTAAAGGTCTAATAAATTCTTTGCCAAATTAATGACAACGAAATCCGGCAGCTTCAGCAGAGGCAACAACACTAGATATGTACATAGGTATGTTATGTCTTATGTTTATAATTATCTTGCTGAATGTTTTGTTTTTGTACTTTTTTTTTTATTTTTTCTACTATTTGTTTTTTAATAGAAATGGCGGGTATAATTTAAGGATGTTCGAGACTAAGTCGACATTTGAAAAAAGGAACCAAAATATTTTCGTTTATTACGTGTGTGTTTATTTTCATTTTTTAACTTCTTTGTGCTCAGATATTATGAACCTAAAGCTTTCCAATAAGAGATTTAATTTTGATATTAAAATAATTTGTATTTTACTTTGAGGAAAGTGGAATGGAAAATGAAGTGTGGCTACAGTTTCAGCTCCATATCTTTTTCATAAAATTGTCCAGGATCTGCCGTAATAAGAATATTTGATCGACTACGGACTTTCCTGGTCTAAAACCGCACCTATTAGGTTGTTGACGATGGGCTTTAGACGTTCACATTCAGATATTACGGCAGAGAACATTTTGTAGGCGATATTAAGCAGGCTGATGCTCTAGAGCTGCAGGTTAGAGTCTCCTTTTTTCGGAATAGGGCAAAAAATACTAAGGTCCAAATAGTTTGGTATTCTTTCTTCACCATATCTTACAGATAAGTTGGTGCATGCTCCTAACCAACTTATCTCCAGCTGCTTTAAAGAGCTCGGCATTCAAGCCATCGGCTCCATCGGCTTTGTTAGACTTCACCTCAGATATTGCAATCTTTACTTCTTCTAAGTCGGGAGGACGTCGTCTTCGTTGAATGGATCATCCTGCCTGACAGTGGAAGTCGGTTCGTCGTCGCCATTATACAGTCTGCAGAAATGGCCTTCACATATCCTCAGCATTGACTGCGGTTCCACTCGAAATTTACAGTATTTTTAACTTCTAGGAAGTTATTGTAATGGGTCCGATTTGTCAAATTGAAAATTTAAACATTTCTCGACGTTTCAAGGCCCCTAGAGTCCAAATAAAATATTTTTAGAAAGATGTCTGTGCGTGCGTGTGTACGTACGTTCGAACGTCCGTACGTTCGAGACGTTTTTTTTCTTCGTCCATAGCTCAAGAACCAGAAGAGATATCGACTTCAAATAAATTTTGTGACACAGACAATAAGGTAGAAAGATGCAGAAAGCGCTCTCAAGAAAATTGCGTGAGTGGTTCTTTTACCATAGCAGTTTGAAATAAAGGTGAACATTTTGGTTAACCGTAAAAATCTTACGAACCAAAAACGCTAGAGACTTGAAAAAAGTGTGATATCAAAAAAGTATATTTTTTGAAAAAAATCCATTTAACGGTTTTTTTTTATAAATCAAGAAAACTGAAAAAAAATTGGTCACCTCCAAAATTTTATGACTAAAATATGGTTTCATCTGCAAAACAATTTTGTACAACGAAGAATAATGTTTTTGACATCTGATAAAATTTTGAGAAAAATCGAATTCACAGTTTTTTATTAAAAATAAAAATCTAAAAAAAAACATTACTCAAAGTTAGTAAAAATCGATTCAAATATCTTTTCAAAAACTTAAAATTTAGGCTTCAAACTTATTTCCTATTATAAGAAATATTGTTTTCAACATTCTGAAAAATGTTCAGAAACATCGAATTGACAGTTTTTTTTACAAAAAATTAAAAACCGAAAAAAATTAACAAAAGTTGGTAAAAATTGATTTTCGACTCAAATATCTTTTCAAAAATTGTAGATATTTTCTTTTAACTAATTTTATCTTTCAAAAAATTTGTGGTGAACATTCAGTATTTTTTAATATAAAAATCCAACAATCCGTTTTTTCATAAAAAATAAAATCTATAAAAAATAGTACACAAATTTTATAAGAATTGATACGAGCACATATAGACAAACTTTTAAGCAAGACAAATCGACAGACGGGATGGGAAATTATCAGTGTGGGTCGCATCCCAGCCTTTTTTTAAATAGATTTGAAGTACCTTCTATGAACAGAAGCAACATAATGAATTTTAAAAAACAGTATTTCGACCAAATCCCATATATTTTCCTAAGGTCTATTCATTCGTCATGATGCGAAACTTAAAAGTATTATTAATGTATTTGTCCTGAAAAGCATTGAATATTATTTTGATTGAAAACAAGAAACAAAAATAGAAAACAAAAATTAAGAACGAAAAAAAAAAACGTTTTCTTGAATTGGAATTAGGTTCGGTCTCCTTGATGAAAAGTTTCGACAAGTTTACCACACACACACACATACACAAAAAACATATATATACACAAAGTATAAGCTTCCTGTTCCTCCCACAAAGTGATACCAAAATAATAAAGGATCTAATACAACAGATACACGACACGACAATTGCAAAAACATATATAACATCGAAGGACTAAGAGCCAACTCGATAACATGTTGTCTTGTTTTTTAATTTTTTTTTATTTTGTTGTGATACTTCAAAGTCCTTCCGTCCTTGATAAAGGATCCCAAAGAGCATCATTATTTTTGGCGTGTATCGTCGTAGTCGTTGTCGATGTCGTCTTATAGACGTCCCGACACAAAACAACACAGCACAGTGTCGTTCCTATAAATACCCCAAAACAAAAGCAACAACAACAAAAACAGAAATAGCAACAACAAAAACACCAACAGCTTACCACTTACCATGCCGTTGAAGTACCCTTTTACCGCCCATATACACCTACCTATACCTATACATATAAGAGAGCAAAAGGGGATGCCGAAGATACAAGCCCATCTGCCACGAGATGATTGTGCATCTCGAGCGCAAGTTGTGCAACTCGACTAGTGTTGTAGCCTATATGGAAAGCGTTTAAAACTTTTAACCCTTCTTCGTCTTGTTTTTTTTTACTGTTTGGTCTTTTTCAAACTGATGCTTCTTCTTTCAAGCTTCCTTGATAGTTTTCTTGCATCTTGTCATTTGACTTTTTGTTAAGGCCTTCTCTACACCCACATCTCTACTCCATCAGCCCCCCCCCCCAACGACCCATCCCTCCACTGTACTCCCAAGACTGTTGTCATTTTTAACATCCAATACGTTGAACATGTCGAAGTCGAGCTGTTGACAATATCCATCTACAAAGGCGGATTCTATCTTCGTCTTTCGTCTGTCCCTCTCAAGAACAGCATCTTGATAAAAAAAAAGAAGAAAATAACAAAAACCTTCTGAAGACTGCTACGAGAGGCTAGAACTTGAGTCAAAGAGAGGGTATCTTAAGGGCCAACAACATAGTCCCGGTTCCGGACAGTACAGTTTACAGTAGGAGGGGGTGGGGTAAAAGTATGGGATGATGTAGAGTGTCGTATAGCTTCAGAAGTGGAAATGTTCTTTTAATTCCTAAATCAATTAAAATTTTGTTTTTGTATTTCGTGTCTTCAAAAAAGTTTCTCAAGCTCTAGGTGTAGGTAGGTAGGTATACAGAGCAGAGAGGTTCGCTTTTTAAAGACTCGAACAAACATTATTTTCTTATTTCTTTTTTTTTTCATTTGCTTGTTTTGTATGTATGTATAAATGTGTATGCGTGGATTGAAAATTGTGCCATTTGTTCGTTATATAGCCTTTGGAAGTGCACTTAAGGGGGATGAAAATTAAAATTGAATGAGTGGTTTAACGATGTGGGGGTTTCCCTTTTGCACACTTTAAAGATGATTTATAATAGTGTGAACGTGGCTTGTGAACAAACTTGCAGCTCGAAAAATATGAAAAAGCTTTTATACATAAGGTCTTATCTATACTTATATACATATGTACCTTAATAGATATGTATGTATAGAATGTAGCAACATAATAATATCCAGATGCAAAAGTTGCTAACACTATGTGTTTATTTCTTTCTTTTCTTTTTTTGGAATTATTAATTTTTGTCTTCTTTTCGTGTAAAATTAAAATGACTTAAAGAAACTTACCTATAGAAACATGGTTTATTTTTTGAAAGGATGTGTGGATAGGGATGTGAAAGTCGGTATGCGATGTAATTTTCTTCTGCTGCACGTGTCATATTTTTGCCCAAAGAAATGAGTAATTATGAAGTGGTGGAAAATATTGGTAAATGAAAAGTTTTTATTTCCTTTTGTTATAAAGTTGGGCAAGAGTGATTTTTTAATGGCATTTAAACTCGATGCAGAAAATGGTTTAAGCATTAGAAATACGCTATGGGGAGCTTTGAAAATATGCACTTTAATATCTTTGATATATAATATTAGATGTTAGCCAGTTAAAAGTCTGATGCCCATCGTCAACAACCTTATCAGTGGGGTTCTATACCAAGAAAGTCTGTAGTCGTTCTAGACGAGGGAAGCTCACAGTTGATAAAATATTTACATTACGGCAGATCCTGGAAAAAACCCATGAACACAAAATCGACACCCACCATCTTTTCATCGATTTCACGGCCGCATATGACACCATCTACAGGAACGAGCTGTATAGAGCCATGTCTAGTTTTGGCATCCCTGCCAAACTCGTCCGTTTGTAAAGGATGACGATGTCTCCATGGTTCACGCTGCTCTATAAAGGTTGGAAACAACTTTCATGCGCTATCATGCGATTTTTTTAACATCGTACTCGAAAGAATTATGCAAAGTTCACACGTCAAAAGTCGGTCCAATTACTAGCATATGCTGATGACATTGATATAATCGGAAAAACTCAGCGTGATGTCAAGGGGCTTTTGTGAGTATTGAGGCAGAAGCGGTAAAAATGGGTATAACGGGTAATGCTGTCATAAAGAAATGGCCTACAACACCGACGTCTTGGTCAAAACGTCTCCATCGACAGACGTAACTTTGAGGTAGTCAAGGACTTCGTCTACCTAGGCTTCGCTATAAACGCTGAAAACAACACCAGCGCTGAAATCAAACGAAGAATAACTCTTGATAACCGCTGTTTCTTTGGACTTAGAAAGCAATTGAGTGGTAAAGTCCTCTCTCAAGGGACCAAAGTGTTGCTATATAAGACCCTTATCATCCCCGTCCTGCTATACGGTGCAGAAGCATGGACTATGACAAAAGAAAGCACCTTGGGTCGGTTCGAGAGAAAAGTTCTTCGTGTGATCTACGGTCCTGTATGGATCGAAGGGGAGTGGAGGAGAAGATGGAACGAGTACGGGCTGTAAAATGACGTAGACTTAGCCAGAAGGGTAAAAGTCCAACGACTAAGATGGCTGGGTCACGTAGAGCGCATGGAAACCAATGCTCCGGCCCGGAAAGTCTTCGAAACGACACCCAAAGGATAGCGCAGTAGAGGAAGACCGCGGATCAGGTGGCACGTACAAGTGGAAAGTGACCTTACACAACTTGGAGCGCGAAACTATACACATCTAGCTAGGGACCGTTTGTTTGTTTGTACAAAACTGTCACTTTGATTTTCTTCAAAATTTTACTGAATGTTGAAAACAATATTTAAAAAAAAATTAATTAGTTTAAGGCCAATGCCTTAAATTTTTGAAAAGTTATTGGGATCGATAATCAATTTTTACCAACTTTTATTAATTTTATTTTAAAGGTTTTTATTTCTTGTAAAAAACTGTCAATTCTTTTTTTTTTTAATTCACAAGACCTCAAGAGTTATGAGTACCCTTTATATGTTTATATTTAAACACAGTGCGAGCAATAAAAGAAAAGGATTTAAAAGGAGATACCGGTGCACATTGGTCTTAAGGTTCTGAACATCAAAATAGGAGGGAAAAACAGAGTTGGCCAAAGCATTCCACATTCTCGATGTGCGATTTAAGAAAGAATCTCTATACTTGACAGTACGCCCCAAATTGAGCTCAAGGGTAAACTAATGAGCATTCCTAGAAGTGCGAGTATTACGGCTGAATTGTTTAAGGGGTGGAATGCAACTAACAATTCGACAGAACATTGTTTTTAAAAATATCTATAAAACAACGAAAGGCATGAAACAATGCCACGGTGTTCCAGCGATGTAAATGTTTCGATTATAGTTATGTCGCCTTTCATTTTTAAAGCCCTTTTTTGCATTCTATCCAAGAGATTTAAACTTGTTTTGCGGGCACCTCCCCAGATATGCGAATTATATTCAAGCTTTGGACGGATGAAAGCTTTGTAGATTATAGCCAGATCAGAAGGGGTGAAAAATTTTTTGCATCGATTGGTTTCCTGGATGCAAGTGCCACTCATAGATACTCTCATCGGGGGTGCGCTACGCTTTAACGATAGGAGACAGCATTGAGTTTTCGATGCATTCAATTTTACACGGTTTTTGATTTCCCATTGTACAATGCTGTCAAGATCAGAATTTAATAAGCTTATCATACGCTGCCGTTGAAATTCCACATCCGAAGGACAAGGATGTGAATCTAGAAACGAATATGAAAAGCTGAGGGTACTGTCGCCGGCGAAACAGTTTAATTGATTAGAAGTGACAAACAAGAGATCATCTATGAAGAAAAGGAAGAAAGTCGGAGACAAAACGGAGGCCTGGGGGACACCAGCATTTATTTTGTGGTTTTCAGACTTGAATCCATCCAATACTACTTGTATTGAACGATCCGAAAGGTAATTACTAATCCAATGAAAAAGGGATTCGTTAAAACCGAAAGCACGTATTTTCGATAAGAGATCCTGATGTCAAACCAAATCAAATGATTTTGAAATATCAAATGCAGTAATCTTACTTTCTTTAAAATGAGGATTGGTTCCACTGTTCGGTAAGATGAACCACAAGATTACCAGTGTACCTATTGCTACGAAAGCCGTATTTTCAGTCACTAAAAAGCTTTCGTTCTTCAAGATATTTCTTAAGCTGAAAATTAATCAGCGTTTCCATGACCTTGGAAAGAAGGGACGTAAGTGCAACTGGAGGATAGTTTGAGGGAGGATTCGCCTTTTTGCATCCACTCGGGACAAGACCTCACGCAGTGGTTTTGCCAGCGTCTTCAGAATAACAAGGGGAATACTTTCCAGCCAGCGTCCCATAGAATCATTTACGCTCTCAAGAACAGGAGGACTCATGACACTATCCGGTAGCGTCGAATTAACAGCAAAATGTACTGCAAGCAAATTGGGTTTATCAATCGAGCTTACATAAGGAGTGTCATTGTAGACGAGCGTTGAAACCGTTTTTTACAAATGACCAGACATTTTTACTAGCTTTGGGACATTGTAGTATTTTTTGCCTTAATTTCTGATCATGCAAAAATTTGGTTCGTCGAATATGACCATTACAGGTCTTTCTAGCTTGTTTAAACTTATTCCGGTTTTCCTCAGTCGGGTTGGCTTTATAACAACGGAAACTTACATCTCTGAACCTAATAACATCTTTACAGCTCGAATCAAACCATGAGTTCTCTTTGGGTTTGATAGATTTCACCCTATTCGGGATAAAATTTATTATTCCACAAAGAATTAAATTTGTTACCATTTCTGCGCTGGAATCCACGTCACTATCGAGGAAGCATAGCGACCAGTTAAAGTTCCTGAAGAATTCATTGAGACCGTCCCAGTTGGCTTTTTAAATATTGCCAAACTGTTCTCATAGGAGTTTTTTCTTCAACAGGGTTTTTTCGACATGAGAATTTTGCAGATACGATACAATGGTATGATGTGCCTAGAGGCGGTAATATACTGATTGTGTATTTTTGAGGGTTAGAGGTAAGAAAAAAGTCTAGGGTGTTTGCGAATTGACCTGCAGCGTCAGGGATTCGAGTTGGCTCATCGACAAGCTGAGTTAATTGATTTGACTCAGCAAAGATCTCAAAATACCTTTCTTCCGGTGTTGACTGGCCAGAATAATGAAGCCAAGAAGAATTCAGTGTGAGGATAATGGGCAACAATTCTTTGAATGGAGTCAGACAGAGCATCATGTTCGTTAAAAGTTGAATTTCAATCCAGATTTGGACTTCGATATAAAAAAAATGCGTGGATGATGCGCTTATTTACCGTAAATCCGCCCCTGGTTAACTAGATATCACATATACTAATCTATCCGAAAACACATCAACTCAATCGATGTATACACTGTATAGCTATAAAAGCACCGTACGCAATGTCTACATTAACCAAAATGTTCACCTTTTTGTTTAAACTGCTTTGATAAAAAAATCACGCACGCAATGTTCTTGAGAGCCTTTTTAGCATCTTTATGAATTATTATCTGTATAACACAATTTATTTGAATTCAAAACCTCTACTGATTCTTGAGCTACGAACGACGAAAAAACGTCTCGAACATACGGAACGGACGTATAGACGTACAGATTTTTTTCTAAAAATATTTTATTTCGGCTCTAGGGAAATTGAAACGTCGAGAAATGACAATATTGTCAATTCGACAAATCGGACCCATTACAATTAAAAATACGTTAACCAATTTCGCCTCCTACATCAAAAGAAGGAACAATTTTAAAACCTAATTATAAACTTTGAAATGTACTCTTAATTTTACCAAATTCTTAAATCAAGACTAATTAATGATAACTGCCTTGGATAAGTTGACATTTACCATACGTACTTTACCGTTTGTTGATTTTAAATAAAAGACCTCAACCTTTAAGTAATGCGTGCAGTAAAAAAATATTTAAAAGGTCAACTTTCCTGTCATTAGCAGAAAACTCGCCTCGCCTCGACTAACTAACCAAAATCAACAATCCATAAACATTCATGGTAGATACTCAGTCAACACGAGGTCAAAATAATTTAACCTTAAAAGGACTCTATGGTGATGCCACGAGTATAATATATATGTAGGTCCTCTAATGCAGCATCCATATATTTTATTTTGCGCAATATATGTACCTTAGCGCCACAGGAATTGGAAGCACAGGGCATCCTGCCAATGAGTCTACACTCGTATATAGGCTAAAGGTACTATAGTTTAGTGTAAATTCAATTAGCAAACACTTTTTACTAAACATCTCTGTCCTAAATTTAAAACACACACCATACAATTTCGTAGTGGACGGGAGCGCGGTAACAAGCGTAAGTGGCGAGCGATTTTCGATTTGATTGGCAACGAAACTTCTATTATAGGCCACAGCAAACTATATTTAAGTCAGATATGTGACGAGGACGGTTCATGGATCTAACAGAAAGGACATCATAAATGATTTCGACACATACCACACAGCTATAACAGTACACAGTACCTAACGTACAATACACATGTTTCGGACAGGTTGCTACTTCTCCAATATACAAACCTACCTTATTCGATTCGAATTGCAATTCTCACGAGTAGACGCCATTAAAAATGCATAAATCAAGTTGCGGTAGCATCAGGATAATAGAGAGGGTATAGCAGCATCAGCTTGGCAGTGATGATGGCGGGTGGATTTTGTAGGTACCTGTTATAAATGGCAAATTCACATTTCACCCTTCTGATGCAATATCTGTACCTTTAGGAGCGTGAACTCAGGTCAGTAATTGTGCTGAAATGCTTTTAAGTTAACCTCCATTTCAGAGGGTTCGTAATATAAGCGATTTACTTAACTCATACACAAAGGTATATCTACCTAAGGTTGATTTCAAAGTAAATTTACAGATTCCAAAATGCGTGCGATATAATTGCGTATTCCCATATCATAGAAGTCTATATCGATCCAATTCGCATAACATGATAAGTTGCACAAATTGGACAATATTGGTTCTTTTCGCAAGTATTGATTGTTTTATATTTATTGTTCAGGAAGGTGACTTTTATAGTTTTGATAGGAAATAGAGTTCAGTAACACAATTTTATTCTACAATGTAGGATTTATATAAAGACCAAATAACATTTTGACTACCTTTTTGCAAAAATTAAGTTATTTTCTTTGAAAATAGAGGGAAATATTCATTTTTGTGAACTTCAAGGGCGTAAATTCCACATTCAACTTTAAATTGATTTTCTATTAACTTTTAAAGAGAACAGAGGAAACAATAAAGAAAATATTGGGGTTACTGGGGTCAAGAAGGTAGGTTTCCGTTGTTTTAAAGCCAATACAAC
Organism: Eupeodes corollae; assembly: GCF_945859685.1. Taxonomy (NCBI): domain Eukaryota; kingdom Metazoa; phylum Arthropoda; class Insecta; order Diptera; family Syrphidae; genus Eupeodes; species Eupeodes corollae. Next base: position 36,008,477 of record NC_079149.1, read on the forward strand.
TGTGGAAAACAGGAATTAGTTCAAGCAATCCAGAAAGGCCTGCAACGCCCATATTCGAGAAACCAAATTTGTACATGACCAAAAATTATGGCAAAAAATACTGCAATGTCCCAAGGTTAGGTTAGGTTAGGATATAGTGGCTGTACAAGATGGACACACTTAGGCCAGTTTAATGGCCCATTGTGATACCACATGAATCTTGAGGCTTTCTCCTAAGCTCAATGGAACCAGTTTAAAGTCCCTTACGAAACGTGAGAGGCTGATTATACCGATATGATTTAGATCGCAAAGGCAGAACAATTTTTGGTCATTTGAAAAAAATATGAGGAATTCTTTTTCTTCCTCATTTCCTACGCTCGTTGTCAATGACACTCCATTTTTAGCTGTTTTGAGAGAGCTAATCTCTTTATTAGGCAGTTCGCCGCGAAGTCAACGCTGGCAGTGAGTGTTATGAGTCCGCCTGTACTTGAACGAGTTAGTGATTCTATGGGGAAAATATTTTTTCGCAATCGTGCTGTAGCGAGAGGCCTAAAAGATCTTAACATACATAAATCTGCTGGTCCGGATGGTATCCCTGCTTTTGTTTGGAAGAGGTGTTCTTCAACGCTGGCAAAACCACTGCGTAAGCTTTTTCATCTGTCCTACTCTACAGGTCTCGTTCCGCACAGATGGGAAACCGCATTTTTCCAGCCTATTCTAAAAAAACGCGAATCTTCCTCACTGTCTAATTACCGACCGATTGCACTTACGTCCCTTCTTTCCAAGGTCATGATCTCATGTTTATCTTACCGAACAGTGGAACCAATCATAACATCGTTTTGGAAAAAGTAAGATTATTGCACTTGATATTTCAAAAGCATTTGATTTGGTTTGGCATCAGGCTCTCTTATCGAAAATGCGTGCTTTCGGTTTTCATGAATAGCTTCTTCATTGTATTAGGAATTACCTTTCGAATCGTCCAATACAAGTAGTATTGAATGGATTCAAGTCTGAAAACCACACAATAAATGCTGGTGTCCCCCAGGGCTCTGTTCTATCTCCAACACTCTTTCTCATTTTTATTAATGATCTCCTGTCTGCAACTTCTAATCCAATACATTGTTTCGTTGACAATAGTACTCTCAGCTTTTTATATTCGTTTCCAGATTCACATTCCACTTCTTAGGATGTGGAACTGCAACGACAAAATATGATAAGCTCATTAAATTCCGACCAAAACAGACCTGTACAATGGGGAAAAAAGCGTGAAATTGAATGCTTCAAAAATCCGATGCTGTCTTGTATCGTTAAAGAGAGATATACCCCCCTTCCCATTATCCATAGATGACACTTGCATCAAGGAATCTGAACTTCTCGGTGTTTTTGGTATGTGTATCACCAACCACCTTTTGTGGAACTATCACATACGCGATGTCGCCAAAAATGCCGCAAGACCGTGGGGTTTTCTAAATCGATGCAAGAAGTTTTATCTCCCCCTCTGATCTGGTTGTTATCTAAAAGACTTATATACGTCCAAAGCTTGAGTATAACTCCCATATCTGGGCTGCTGCTCCTGCAACTTACTTAAGCCTAGGCACTATTGAACGTAGAGAATTAAGATTGATTGGTGATATTACCATCATAAGATCATTTACGTCACTTGAACATCGTCGAAATGTTTCTTGCCTATCCCTCTTTTACCGTTGTTTTAATGGTTTATGCTCAAGAGGAATAGATAGTTGTATTCCTCCAATTAAACAATTCAACCGTGATACTAGCGCTTCTAGGAATGCTCATCAATATACCCTCGAGCCCAACTTTAGTCGTGCTGTAAAGTACAGAGATTCGTTCTTTAGCCGTACTACGCGAATGTGGAATGCCTTGCCACACTCTCTTTTTCCCAGCCATTGCAATATTCAGGAATTCAAAACCAATAAGCATCGACACCTCCTCTCAACCTCTCTCTACCTCTCCTAGTGCTGACACATTACACTGTGTCTATATAATAAGGGTAGTATTATCCCCTTGAATGTGCGCTTATTATAAAATAAAGTTCAAGTTCGAGCAATGTTCAAAACAAATTGCTTGAAACTTTTTGTTTTCAAGTCTAGGCCTCATATGAATGAGAAGGTTATTCTTCAATCTAACAGAATGAACGAAAAATTGCCTGCGCGATGTCTAACACGTAAATGTGGACGAGCGCATTAAAAAAAATATTGTCTTGTCTGTTAAATAAATAACTTGGAGCCTATTTAACAATCAAATTGAAACGTAAAATACAACAATTTGATGAAAGTTACCAGATCGCAATTAAAAAGCTGACGAGCTTGAAAAGAGACTTGATAAAACCTACGTTAGGTTAAAAACAAACCGAGCTATTGCATTAAATACAACTTTTAGTTTGTGAGCCAATTGTGAATCAAGATCAGCAAACAGCTGACACCCGTATGTAATTATAGGTAGGACAAGTACTTTTACCAGCTTTAATTTAATATGGGTAGGTAGTACGGATCTAGTAACAAAAAGTCCTCTAAGTGAAGCATACACCTTTGACACAACTGTATCGACATGGTGATTCCAGGTTCACATGTTGTTAAAGACTAAACCTAAATTGTTTACTTGGGCAACATATTCAATTATTCATCGTTAATAAACAATGAAAACAGTAAAGGTCCAAGAATTGATCCTTGTGGAACACTATTATTAACAGGGAGGAACTAGGACATTCTACCATTACAAGACACGGCTTGCATACGATTGGTCAAATATGAGTAAATCAGTTTTTTAGTTTTGTCAGAGAAGCTAAATGAGGTAGTCAATTTATCACAGAGAAGATTATGGTTTACTTTCAAAAACTTTAGATAGAAAAGACAGAAAAGCTATCGGTCTATATTCCTTCTTCTTTCTTTGTTTTAGGATGGGGATAAAATCGATATTTTTCATAGGATAAGATATGTAGATGTCATTGTAATGGTGTTGAATATGTGCGTTATGTTAACCTGGACAGCCTCTCCAGTCGAATCTCTTGAGTTAATGACGAAGAAGCACTTTCCGGGTTGCGAGAGTGATAACTCCGAATCGCTTGAAACCACAGAGCTAAACGTAGCTCATGTGGAGCAATTCCATTCCGTAATAACCAGAGAAAATATTTTGTGGACCATCAATACTTTTTCTCCATATAAATCCCCAGGCATGGATGGCATACTGCCAGTTATGCTTCAAAAGTTGCATGATGTGGCACCTCCATGGCTTGAACAAATTTTCAAAGCTGGCCTCCTTCTCAAACATGTGCCCATGTCGTATAGACAGGTCAAAGTAGTTTTTATCCCGAAAGTGGGTAGGCGAGGTCACGCATCCGCGAAGGATTTCAGACCAATAAGCTTTACATCTTTTGTGCTTAAAACCTTTAAGCGGACGACCTCTCTAAAGCTCTCAGCATTCTTATCTTAAGGGCAAATCTACGGAGACTGCCCTTCATGAGGTAGTACGTACTGAAGAACAAACAATCCATTATAAAGAATTTACTCTTGCCACCTTCCTATACATAGAAGGTGCTATTAACAACGTCCTTACCGAATCCATAGAAGAATCGCTTGTTAAGTTCGGTGTAGAAGACTTCATTCGAGAATGGATTATTTCCATGCTCAGTGGTAGGAAGATTCGAGCCACTCTAGGCAATACAATCGCAACAAAACACGTGAGTAGGGGAACACCCCAGGGTGGTGTCCTTTCATCTCTTCTTTTTTTTCTGGTCATGGATACAATTCTCGTTTAATTAGAGAGATGTGGAGTGAAGGCGGTAGCCTATGCGGATGATTTGGTGCTATTGGTGTCAGGAAAGTACACCTCTGTGATTAGTAAAATCACGGAGTCAGCTTTAAAGGAAGTTAGCAGCTGGGCCACGAGTTGTGGACTAGGAGTTAACCAAAGTAAAACTGAACTGTTGCTCTTTACCACCAAAACTAAAGTATCGCCCTTCACGCTAACTCGACTTGACGGTCAAATCCTATCATTGTCTTCCAGTGCAAAATATTTGGGAGTTATACTCGACCCTAAACTAAACTGGAAACTAAATATTGAAGTACGGGTTAAGAAGGCCTGTGTTGCCTTCTACGCCTGCAGCAAAACTTTCGGCAAAAAGTCGAAGATGATTTTATGGACGTACACAGCCGTAGTACGCCCTATCTTAACATATGGGTCGATTGTGTGGTGGCCTGCTCTTAGCAAAGCCTATAATATTGATAAGCTAAAGAAGGCTCAGAGAACAGCTTGCGTGGGCACCACAAAGGACGCCTTAAACGTTATTTTGGATTTTCTATCAATCCACCTTTTTATTAAATACATAGTTTCCTACAGCGCTATTAGGCTGAAGGAATCAAACAGCTGGTTGTCAAATCCTTATGGTCACAGCTACACTACGACATTGATTCCCTCATATATTATCTCGATAGACACTGACTACTGCACTCCTTTTTCGAGCCCTAGTAAGGGTTTTAAGGTTATTTTCCCATCCAGCGAAGATTGGGAGGATGACATCGTGTCGATAGGTTTCGACTCAACCATCTTTACTGACGGCTCAAAGATGGAGTGCGGAGTTGGTTCTGGGATCTTTTCTGAGTCCCTAAATGTAGCTAAATCCTTTAGGCTTCCTGACTTTGCTACCGTTTTTCAGGGTGAACTGCTGGCAATAAGGGAGGCATGTAAGATACTTAAACAAAGCCCAAACCAAAACCGAAATGTGGCTATCTTTACAGACAGTCAGGCAGCTGTCAAAGCCATTAACTCGGCCATATCCTCATCTAAATTGGTCCAACAATGTTGCGAATATTAACCTCGGTGTCACCCTGATCTGGGTTCCGGGCCATAGTGGAATCGTGGGAAAAGAACGGGCTGACGAGCTAGCCAGGCAAGGATCGGCCCTTCATACCTCACTTGCGGAAATGCTTAACATTGCTCTTGGTGCTATGAAGGGTAAAATCTTTTCTATCTACCAAACTGAATCAAACCGAAGGTGGAGCAATTTACCCAACTGCATTATATCTAGGTAGATATGGCCCACCTATAATAAAACCCGTACAAACGATCTTATATGCAGGCCAAGGCAAGACATAGCCATTATTGTTGCGGTTTGTACCAGACATTGGCCTATAGGAGTTCATGCAGAGAAGTTGGGTACCTCTTACAACACCTCTTGCCGTAGTTGTAGTGACCAAAGAGAAAGTGAAACCATAATCCATTTCCTCTGCAAATGTCCTGCTTTGGCAAACAAACACCAGAATGAAATGCTTTGGAAAAGCATTCTTTCAAGAACTCGATGAGCTATCTGAGACAAAAATTAGAGACCTAATCTTTTTTCTCAATGCGACAAAATGGCTATAACATAATCGCTATGAAGCTTCTCTATCAATCTTTCCATTTCAATCATAATTTTAAACGAGTTTTTGGGATCAAAACGGCGCACTACAGCGCTAATTAGAACTTAGGTTAGGTTGCCTTGAGATCGCCATGTCTACGTACGTACCTATGTGCGTTATGTGAGGAAGTAGGAAGGGGTAGAGAAATTTTAATAAAGTCTGGATAAATATTGTCAAGTCCGGTGCATTTATTTTTTATGGAGAAAATACCTGATAATCATCTACGGAACTTACCGAAAAGGCGTTTGTAGTGTATCATTCTCTGCATGTCTAGAAGACATTTCACTGAATTAGGTTTGTGAAGTAGAGAGTTTAACATTCAAATTTTCCAAATCAATATTATTATCACAAGATTGAATGATTGAATTTCAAAAAAACTTTGACGACCGAAAATCCATCGACATACATTCGTTAAATAAATTTTCAACATTAATATTACGAAAATCACGATAAAGTCTCCTAAAACCTTTCAGAGAAAACAGAACAAGGCCTGCTTGTGACTGCCATCTCTACCTCCCTAACTCCTATAGGTAACTTATTATTTTGAAGCCAGTGGAGAGAATATTTTTGACAAAACTGGGAGCTTTTGAAAAGAAAATTTTCTGCGCAAACTTTAATGTTTTGCCTCTTATGGTTTTGAAAATATTTAATTTTGGTTTATTTAGAAAGTAAGTATATGAACCCACAAGCTCTGATTTTTTAGCTCATCTAATTTCTTGATATTCAATATTTCTCTAAAATAAGACAAAATCCCATATGTAACCAGTCATGCTAACGGTTGCAACTTCAGGTATTCCATCTTTCCATCTTTAAGTTATTGAATCAATTGTAGACCTTGTCATTCGACTGGCCCAAAAAAAGTCTAAAAGTGTTAAATCACAACAACTCCTTTTAGGAATAACACGTTTACAACAGTCTTATTTTTGAATACGGCAGGCCCAAAAACCGCATTGATTTTAGTAACACCGTTGGGGGTTTTCAAAAATCATACTTCGATTTTTCGAGAACCAAATGCAAGAATTCTGCTTAAACTCCAAATTGGAAGTCACTGAATATGATTTTTCGATGAAAATCCAAATCATTTTAATCCATATCAAGGACTCTCTTTTAGGCAAAGATACTACGTTACTGGTTATTGACCAGTATATAGGAAAAATACGGTGCGATACTATTTGCGGAGAGCCAGCCTTTTTTTTTTAAAGATCGACAAGAATCCTGATTAAGCTTTTTTGAAGCTTTCCATTTTCAGTAGTAGCGTAGTTTTGATTTATCTAATGTTAAAATATCACTGCTTCAAGAGTGATAACTTCTCAAATAACGGGCTGTTCAAAATTAAACCTTTTATTAGAAGAAATTTTTTAAAATTGTGGTCTAAAATGCCAACAAACCAATTGTGTGAGTTGAAAGTTGTTTTTTATACTTCTGTTATCCTCAAAATTTTCCAAAATGGTTATCACGTTATTTAGTTCTTGTCGAAATACAAAATTACCATTACCATAAAACTTTACAAATTCGTTTTTATAATTTTATGCCGAGAATTGTATTAAACTTATCCTAGCATCACAAATCAGGCTAAAGGTATGTACCTACACGTTACAAGAATACCTTGTTCAAAATTATTCAGCTCTGCAAGAAGAGGAAAAAAAAATAAAAAGTTAGCTTTAAGCCCTTCAGGTGCATATACTTACCACCACCATCGGGATCTCTAGAAAAGTAAACATCACACTCATTTTTGTGATGCCCCAATCCATGGTCGTGTTAGGTTGGTTGGAAAGTTTGTATAGAGGTGCTCTTATATCTTGTATGCAAATTGTTAGAAAACCTCAGCATAACTTTCTAATTCATCCCTCAATAATCTTCAATAGCCCCAGCAAGATTCCTTGCATATCTCTTTTTATATTTTCCAGATCCCAATATCCTGTGCCATGTCCTTCCCAGCCCATTGCCAGTATAGTGTTTCCTTCTGGTAACTATCGACCCATTCGCTGATGCTCTTGGACACAAACAACAGAATATAAAATAAAAGTATGAAGGAAGAGTAAGGAAAAAAAAGAAGAGAAAAACAAATTCTTCCTACATAGCAACGTCTTGGAAATAAGGCTCCTTTTTTAGTTCTTATACGAGTATCATATAGTTTGGAAGACCATCTTCTTCTCTTTCGAATCCTGTTTGATATAACAAAAACCAAGAAAGGACAGAAATCCAATTACAAATTCATTCAGTAACCTACGGATGGATTTTGGATATAAAGACTTCTGTCAGAACTACGCCATGATCCATTCAAACTTGGACAACGTTTATCCTTTTTTTTCTTTTTTTTTTTTAATGGTGGTAGTTGTTGTTGTTGTTGATGTTGATGGTGCTTTATACTTCTTCGAGAGTTTGGACCTAAAATTTTGTGCTGGTATGAGCGTTTGGGATGTAAACATAGTCTTGGTATAACGTTTCTCAGCAAGATGGATGTACTAAAGTTGGAATATAAGGAATCCCTTCATCATGTTTGCCATCGCAATAGAATTCAGCTCAGTTTCCCATTAGAAATTCCTTCGTCGTCGTCGCTCGTCTTCGTCGTCGTAGTCATCTTCTTTGTCGTTGTGTTATCCTGAACCCTAAGCAGGGTTATATATATATAGATTTGTAAGAAGTATTTTTTATTCTTAGTTCCAACCCCCTTTCCCCCTAACTTACTTCTGGTTGTTGTCAAGTTAAGGCGGACATTCATTCATTCTTTGTGGAGAGTGTAATCACCACCACGCGTGCTTATTTTCATATCATCCTCTCATGAGAAGCCCATTTTCGTCTAGGACTCTACAGATTTTTCCCCTAACCTGCCCTGCTTCTTTAAACGACGAGGGCTAGAAAACTTGGAAAGAAGGACTTCTTTTCCTTCTTAGAACTTTTTTTTCATTTATTTAGATAGTTTCGAGTTTTTTTTCCGTTGTCGATGATTTTGTTTGGGGCTTGTGGGGTTATTCTCTTTTCCTTAGCCTATAGATGCCCCTTACTATGAACTTACCATGGGTATAGGTATATTTTTTTATTTGAAGTTCTTTTTGTTTTGTTAATCTTGTCCTATCTCTGCTCTGGTACAACTAGTACCGGTCATATTGTCATTGACGTCGGTGTACCTAAAGAAAGAAAATGATGTGCCATCGAAGAAGAAATGGAGCCTCTCTTTCTCTTAATGCAGACATCTTCAACATTCTTTGGGAGGATGAATTGAATAGTTTTTTTTTTCTCTGTTCATTCTATTTTTAATAATATGTAGGATATTGCAATCCTGTGGATCCTGTGGGTTGTTGTTAACAAGAGATAGGGAGATTATAATGATGAAAATGACAAGGTCCTTATTTTAGAATGGTAGCAATATAGGTACAAGATATCCTCTACAACAAAACTTAAGTGCAAGAAACTTTGATTGGATAAAACTTTATACAAATTGAGAATTATTATTGCAGGAATAAGTTGTGGGATATGATTTTTGAGAAAATAAATTATTTGATATAAGGATCAATGGTTTCTGAAGTACTTTGAGAAAAAAAGTAAAAAAAAAAAAATAAATTGGATGTTTTAAGTGTGAAAACTTATGAATTTCAAAAATTATTCTATCAGGAAACAGCTATAAGTTAAGAAGACATGTTTTTGAAGGTATGTAACTTCAGGGACCGAGCTGGCTGGAGACGCTTGTTGGTTGAGGCCCAGGTCCGCCCCGGACTGTAGCGCCACCTTAAGTAAGTAAGTAAGTAAACTTCAAGTTTCAAGTATGGAATTTTCGTTCAAATAAGAATTGAAAGCAAACGAGAAAAGTGCACCCTATCTTATTCTCAAGACACTAAAGCATCCAAAAAGAATGACATTTTATGCGAAACAATGCTAAGGAAAACGTTTCGATCAAGGGTGGCTGGTATTCAAAATTAAGTATGACAATAACTTGTTTTTAAATCGTCTGTCAGTTTAAAAAACAAATTAATTAGTTAAATTAAAGCAAAGCTTAGCAGCTTTAAACAAAATTCGTTTATTATAAAACTACTATATTTAAGCGAGTCTTTTAAAAATTGTAAAGTTTTGGGAAGCAAGATCCATTTAAAATGTTTAGCAATGTTGGCCGATCTAAAGTTACACTTCCAAGATATTTTTGTCGGTATCCTCTAAATATGGGGCCACACACCAATGATTTTCAGTCGAATCCTGATTACCTAGAGTGCATAGGCTAATAGAGTCGTTGCGAAAAGCTTTAGCATTTAAATTCAAAAGACCGCACCTTGCTTTGAAGATTAAGCTGATCATGTCACGGACATTATTATCTTCAAAGTAATTCGGGACTTCCGCATACAAAAGATTGCAATATTCGTCGTGAAACTGTGACTGCTGGTAAAATCGCCCCAATGCGTTTCTTCTGAAGCTGGAGTTTCGGGACTGAAATCAATCTCCATCCCTTGGAAAAGGTCTGACCATTCCTGGGATTTATAAATATTTATTGATGACTGCTTCAGAGGTGATACGCGGTAAGCGGTTACGTGGCATTAACATCACTCTACGTATGTATGTATGACAGGAAAAAGAAATGTACTTAGGAAAGCCTTTGGAAGACCAGTTTCGATGTGTATAGCATAGTTAGGCGTATTATCAGGCAGACCAAAGAATCTTTTGACGAAGAAACGTTGTAGTTTTTCAGTTTGAATGTGTTCCTTGTATCCTCACACTTGCGCAGAGAAGTGCATTATTGACTTTGCTGCATCGTGCACTTTAGATTTAGTAGAGTGGGTAACAAACTTGTTCTTTACAAATTTTGACCGTTTTTCGATGATGTAAGTCTTTTTGTTCAGTGATATGACCAGGACATGTTGTAAGAGAAGTAAACGCCATACAATCAATACAAATAGTATTGATTAGTTATCTTTATCTCACCATTGTTGAAATACCATTCTTCAGCTGCTGCTCTTCTACCTCCATTCCTAAAAATTACTATTTCAGACTTTTCTAAGTTGACAGCAAGATTCCAATTATTGCAATATCTGCCGAAGCTATCGATGATCGATTGTAGGATACTAGGTCTATTAGAAAGAAGAACGTTGTCGTCCGCGTATAACAAAACATTTATTTGCATACCATTCACAGTGAGCCCAGTTGAAAGTTCTAAGCGTAGATCGTTTAGGAATAGTACAAATAGAAGGGCGTTCAGTACACATCCTTGTTTGACTCCTTTGGATGCCTGGAAGAAGCTAGACGTACTAGTTCCATCCCAGACTGTAGCAGTCGTATCTTTGTACAATGAACGTATAATGGACACCGGTTTTGTAGAGACGGCTACCTTTGATAATTTGTAAAGCAAAGCTTCTCTGTTAATGTTGTCGAACGCTGCTGACAAATCTACGAAGAAAGCGTAAAGCTTTTTCCTCTGTCTCAGCTGAAGTTGGATGATACAAGAAAGGTTGTAGAGTTGGTTAACTGTACTATATTGTTTTCTGTATGCAGCCTGGTATTCGTCGTGCATGTTGTTCTCTTCAATCCAGAGAGGGAGCCTCCTAAGCAGAGAGTATGTATCTCTTCAACAAATGAAGAGAGCTTGCGTTTTTGTAGAACTCATTCGGCATACCATCTATACGGGTGCTTTGTTTTCTTTTGTTGTTTCTATTGCTGAGGACACTTCAGATAGTTCTATTTGACTATCAAGCATTTGAATATGAATGGTTCCAAAAACTGTTATATGTAACGTAATACTTAACGAAACTGAATTCAGTGTGCCATTGAAATATTCCATGAACTCGTTAGGCGTGATTTGTATTCAAATGTTCATTGAATTTCCACTTATTTCTTTTGCGATTCTCCACCATTCTTTTGCCGAATTCACAGATGCAAGTTGTCCAGAGAAGTTTAGTAAATATTCATACTGGTTGGACTTGCAGAGAGCCTTATATTTTTTGTTTGCTGGGGCATAATTTTGTCTACTAGCTTCCAGGTTATATTTCTTTAATACTCTCAGTGCTTTTAAGAATTCTTTTCTAGCATTGTGACACTGTAAATCATACCAAGGTTTCTTCCTTTCGAATTTTATAACCTGATTGTTAGATCGTCCTTCGTACACACACTTTTTTATTGTCTCACATCTTGATTCAATGTGATCTTCACGCACAACGTACTGAGTTGTAGTATAAAAATCTTCAATTATTCCTACCGAATTGTAAGATGAATAAAAATAATCAATGACTGATGATCCTCTACTCGATACGAATGTGAATTCTCTACTTGTATCAGCAAAGCTTCTTCCCCTTAGAACAAATTCACCAATATCTTCCAGAAACTCAGGAAATGCGTTGCAGTTTCTGTCAGTTGTAGAATCTTTTGAACTTCTAGAATTAGTGGCTACTGCTGTGGTACTGTGGTTTCATATAAAAAATGATTTCAAATTCTGATATATATTTAAAAAAGTTACGTAATAACATAAAACCTGACAGACTCTGGGTCGATAATTTTTGAGGTTTTGTATATTAGACACATGATTCTTCGGTGGATCTACAACAACAGCATACGTCGACTGCGTTTTCAACAGCAACCTTCTGGGTTGCACTTGTATCGTCTGCGCCCGTTAACAGTGAGAGTCCAACGTTTTATTTTGATACGAAGACCGCTGTCAGCTCTGGAAAGGTATCTTTTAACTTGCTGCAAATAAAATTGTTCATTTGCCGTGAGTTCCTTGTTAATGTGTTTAGTTGATGACAGAACCGCCTGGACTTCAGTGGAATTATCAACCTCTAATACAAATGCCGTTTATTTGTGTTTGCTGGGCTGATTTTACGAGAATGGTTAGTGGTAGCAGACACTCTAAGGGTTGAGCTACATACTTGCTGAAATTCAGTTTTAGCTTCATCTATATTTTGTGTGCTTAAACCCGTTACAATGACATTCATCCTTTTAGTAAACTTTTCAGTTTCCTCAAGATGGACTGTTATTGTAATCAATGCGATTAGTCGAATTGAAAATATGTTATTTTTTAAATGTTTGATATTACTGGAAGTTTCAAGGTCTCTAGAAGTTTTTTTTTGGAATCCATTTTTTGTCAAGAACCAGGAAATTTATCGACTGAACGTTTTTTGCAATTAGTAAAATCTTAGAAGAAAAACCTTAGTGACGGGTTAAAAAAAAACAATTTTACAAAAAATTCTTAAAAAACTAGTTTTAAACTAGAATATCTCAAGAGTTAATTAAGGCATTGACTTAAGGTATTACTAAAATGAGGTAAGTTTTAAAAACTTTTCAAAAATTCTACTGAAAATCAGTGTTGTAAAAGAATGCAATCATTAGTGGCTTCAATAATTAGATAGAATTCAAATTTTGAAATCTCTATTTATTTGTAGCCAAAAAGATTGCAATCATTTGTTCTTCCCATTCATTTTATACCAATCAAGTGAATGCAATCTTTGAGAGCTCATGTATTCTTTGCATTATTTCAATGCCATTTCTTTTAAAATGCAAATTTTACCTCAGAAGAATGCAAATGAATGCAAAGAATGTAAGACAATGCAAAGAACGAAAAAGAATGCAGAGAATGCAAAAGATTGCAATGGCATAAATTCTTAAAAGATTGCACTCAATTGTAAGCTGAATGGAGGGAAAAACGATTGCAATCTTTTTGCTACATGCGAATGAATTGGTGAATTCGGACTTAAGTCCCAAATTGAAACTAATGAATGCAATCTTCGAAACAAAATACTCTATTTTCTAAAAGCCTGCTTAAAATTGGTACAATTTTAATTGCGACTTAAATATTGCCTAAACGAAAACTGTTATTGAAATTAATCATATATGATCATATTCAAACTATTTTTGTTAACTTTTAGTTAATTTTTTTTCGAAAAATTCAATTTAGAATTTTTTATAATAACGAAAACTTACAAAAACAGCAAAAAACTATTGACAAAAATCGATTTTTGAGTACCCGTCTAGCATTAGTTAGTGCGTTGGAATGTCATACCAGAGGTCTTGGGTTCAATCCTGCGTGTCTTGTGACATCTCAAGTTTTTTTCAACGTTACTGCCTCTTGCGAGGAATTGACAATTCCTCCAAGAGGAATTCTTGTCATGAAAAGTGCTTTATCAAATAAGCTGTTTGGGTTAGGCTTAGAATTGTTGGTCCCTTCCATCTCTGATAGCAGTACTCGCACACAGAAATAATTGACAGTTGTAAGTCACTAAGCCCTAGTTCTCAATGGACTGTTGCACAATCTTGTTTATTAACTTCAATAGGAAGTTATTGTAATGGGTCCGATTTGACAAATTGAAAATTTTGACATTTCTCGCCGTTTCAAGGTCAATAGAGTCCAAATAAAAGATTTTGAGAAAGATGTCTGCGCGTGCGTGTGTACGTACGTTCGTACGTCCGTACGTTCGAGACGTTTTTTTCGTCGTCCATAGCTCAAGAACCAGAAGAGACATCGATTTCAAATAAATTTTGTTATACAAATAATAAGACAGAAAGATGCAGAAAGGGCTCTCAAGAAAATTCGTTAGTGGTTTTTTACCATAGCAGTTTGAAAAAAGGTGAACATTTTGGTTAACCCTAAATATCTTACGAACCAAAAATGCTAGAGACTTGAATTAAATTTTATATAATATACTGTAACGTGATATTAAAGAAATATATTTTTTGAAAAAAATCCATTTAACGTTTTTTTTTTTATAAATCAAAATAACTGAAAAAATAAATTTGTCACCTCCAAAATTTTACGACTAAAATATGATTTTGGGTTAGGTTAGGTTATGGTGGCTGTCCAAGATGGAAACGGACACACTTAGGCCAGTTTAATGGCCCATTGTGATACCACATAAATCTTGAGGCTTCCTCCTAAGCTCAATGGAACCAGCTTGAGTGCCTTACGAAAAGTGAGAGGCTGATTATACCGATATGATTTAGATCGTTTAGATCGTTAAAGAAGAATTCTCCTAGGTAATTCTTGCGTTTTCGAGCTAGAGCAGGGCATGTGCAGAGAAGATGAAGAACCGTTTCTTCCTCTTCCTCGTCCATACAGCTTCTGCAAAAGTCATTTGAGAGTACGCCTAGTCTCGTGGAGTGCTTTCCTATTAGACAGTGTCCAGTTATGACACCTATTATTGAGCTTCTATGCGATCTGCTTAGAGAGAGTAAGCACCTTGAACGTTTTATATCCAGTGCTGGCCAGATGTTTTTTGTGGCTTGACACGTGGTGATGTTGTTCGACCTGGTGCCTGTCCTCCTCACAGCGTCTTGCATTAGCAGCAGTTTACAAGTAGTGATTGGTATGCCAGTACTTTCCAAACGTGGTAGGATGGGCTGTACTGTACCGTTCCTGGCGAGTTCATCTGCCTTACAGTTACCTGGAATGTATCTATGGCCCGGCACCCAGCAAAGGTGAATATTAAACTGTTGCGCCATCTTCATTACAGATGATCGACAGTTATGGACTGTTATAGAGTTTGTAGAGACAGAATCCAGAGATTTGAGAGCAGCCTGGCTGTCAGAGAAATTACGGATATCAGATGTTGATATCACGTTTTTTTTGAGCCAAGACAAGACTTCTTTAATCGCCAAAAGTTTCGCCTGGAACAAGCTACAACGATTGGGTAGGCGGAATGAGAGACTTAATTTCAGTCGTTCAGACTACACACCTCCACCAACCCCTTCTTTGGTTTTGACCCATCTGTGAAAAATGGATTGACTCATCCTCCAAGAATGTCCTATCCTCTCAAAAAGATCTGGTAGGTATAGAAATCTGGAAGTTTCTGTCGAATTGTAGTTGGGGGATGGTTTAGTCTGTGTGCTTTGGAATTGATTCTAAGTTCCTTAGAATTATGGAGTGGCCAATGTTGCTGTTAGTCCACTGCGACGAAGCGTTGAGGCAAATAGCAGAGTTTGCAGCTATTTGTTTGCTAAATATGTCAAGAGGTGTAAGGTATAGCAAGGTGTCCAGTGCTGCAGACGGGTACATGCGAAGCGTCCGCTTATACATAGGCACGCTGAACGTTGGGCTTTATTTAACTTATCCCTGTTTATACCTTTCTCATTTATTACCAATAGCTTTTTTGCAAGAAAAGAGAGCTACAGTAGCTTTTTTGACTCTTTCCTGTACAAGACAAGACCCAGGTATTTCGCCTCGTCTGAGAATTTTAATTGGATTCCTTTAATATAAGGAGGGTTGACAAATGGAATTTTGTATCTCCTCGAAAATAAGACCAGATCGGTTTTGTGTTTGTTAACACCCAGTCCACACCGATCAGCCCAAAGTATTAGTCTGTCTAAGGCATTTTGTAAGAGTTCTTTTAGGATATTAAGATGCTTTCCTGAAATTGCTATAGCAACGTCGTCCGCATAAGCTATCACTCTGAACCCCTCCGCATCTAGACTAGTTAGGATTTCATTCACCACTAGGTTCCAGAGGAGAGGGGATAGAACACCACCTTGCGGTGTCCCTCTTCTAACGAATCGTCTACTAGAAGAGTTGCCCAGTTTTGAGTTAATTATTGTGCTAGTAAGCATTAAATGAATTAACTCCTAAAGCGAACTCTCTACATTTAGAGAAGTTTGTGCAGATGTGATTGCAGATGTGTCCACGTTGTTAAAGGCACCTTCGATGTCAAGGAAAGCAACCATAGTGAACGCTTTATAATGGAGGGAATATTCGACGGTGCGTACTAAAGTGTGTAACGCTGTTTCCACCGATTTACCTTTACAATAGGCATGTTAAGACGAAGACAGAGGTCTTGTAAATGGGTATCAATCAATCTTTCCAGGGTCTTAAGAAGGAATGATGATAGACTTATAGGTCGCAGATCTTTAGGATTGACTTGGGAGCATTTACCTGCTTTAGGTATAAAAACATTTTTAAATATGATTTTATCTTCAAAACAATTTTGTGCAACAAAAAATAATGTTTTTGATATTTGATGAAATTTTGAGAAAAATCAAATTGATAGTTTTTTTTTATAAAAAGTAAAAACCTTAACAAAAAAATGAATAAAAGTTGGTAAACATTAATTTTCGATTCAAATATCTTTTCAAAACTTTGAGATATTGGCTTTAATTTACTTTTATCTTTCAAAAAATATTGTTTTCAACATTCAGTAAAATTTTGAAAAAAATCGAATTAACAGTTTTTTTTACAAAAAATTAAAAACCGAAAAAAAATTAATAAAAGTTGGTAAAAAATGATTTTCGACTCAAATATCTTTTCAAAAATTTGAAATACTGGCTTTAAACTAATTTTATCTTATAAGAAATATTGTTTCCAACATTCGATAAAATTTTGGAAAAATCGAATTGATAGTTTTCTTACAAAAAATAAAACTCTAAAAAAACAATACTAAAACTTGGTAAAAATTTACTTTTGGACTCAAAAAGCTTTTCAAAAATTAAAAATATTGGCTTCAAACTTATTTTATTTCACAGAAAATATTGTTTTCGATATTCAGTAATTTTATATAAAAATCCAACATTCCTTTTTTTCATAAAAAATAAAATCTACAAAAAATAGTACGCAAAATTGGTAAAAATTGGTACGAGTACATATAGACAAACTTTTAAGCAAGACAAATCGACAGACGGGATCAGTGTGGGTCGAATTCCAGCCTCTTTTTTTTATCTTAAGAACAAACCTCTGGCTTCAAACCTTTTTCGTCTTCCACAAAGTATTGTTTTGAATTTTTCGTTAGACTTTTAGAATTTTTGATTTTGTCTACATTCAAGTTAACTCCGGTTTTTTAAACCTCCCTTGGTTTACAAGATACTATCGTTAAAATTTGTCTCTATGTACATAAGTATCCAGGAGAAGACCGACGATAATGCTTTGAGTAGTGGTGTTACTTTAGTGAAAACTTGAAGATAACTTAACTTCTTTAAATAGCGCCATAAAACATATTAAACTTTTTTTTGGATAGCACTCATTAAAAAAGTTCACGTAGGCCCACATATCATTTAGGAACATGGTTGTTATGTGATCAATTCAACGAGTTGTCTTTCAGCGTATCTAACTTGGACTAACATTTTGCAGGTACTTTATTGTTTTTGTCATCCTAAATCTATCTGCAGTTCATTCATCTACTGTACTAAGTCAACCTGTTATTTGTCCTGTCCAGCAGAATTGTTAGTTATTCTGATTCATTCATAGTTCCAATAACATACAACTCTGGCTAAGAGAAATCCCATAACAACACGGCTATGACATTCCGGACAAACCATTCATTTGCTTTCCCACTATAACCAACCTACCTGTGTATATTCACATGTACAGCTTTTATACCAACAGCATCAGTACCAGCAGCGAACTTGTTAAAGCGCTATAAAGCCATGTTACGCACGAATTTATGATAGCACCATCACCACTGATTCCCGGCACGGTTAGTCCACAATTTGGCGAATTGTAAAGGTACCTATATCGCTAGCTCTACCAAAATGTACAGATAGCGATCCAACTATACAATTTCCACTGACCCTGGCCTAATGGATAGTTTCATTTCTTGCACGGCTCTCCCGCCCGTCCATTAACATATGGCCAACATAGTCCTAGTTAGTCAGTTCGTTAACTGGCAGATGTGCCAACCATTACGATGGGAATGCAGCATGTGCGATGCATATCGGTGGCAAATTGGGTCGGTGATGGTGAAAGGGGTGGATTGAGAAGGAGAGGAAAGGGAAGCAGTGCCCATTGCAGAAATGTTAGCATATTTACAAGATTTTTTGGTGAACACAACCCATACCCCATAGTTCGCTAGCTGCTTCTGCAGCATCTCCCGCGCACCAACATCGTACAAATTCCTCTCCCATCCATATATAAGACACCCCCTCGATGTAAAATGGATTTTACACTATGAACGAACAAGTATCGCAGTGTATCTGCCCGCATCCGGCAGGAGTGAAATCCCATCCGGTCGGTATAGGACTTATATATAGTCGAGTCGGTCGGTCAGCAGTCGATATGTGGGGAGCTAAAATGGGGTTATAAGCGCGCGGATGGTGTAGTGTTAAAGGTGCATCCTGTTTTTGGTGTTTTATCACTGAATTTACTACCGCTGCTCTGCTGGCTAGAGTGTGTGTTGGCCTTAGTTGAATATGGTGTTGCTGGTTTTTCGTATAAAGCACCAGAACCAGCACCAGTACCAACATCAGTACAGCACAACACCAGGAAAGTCTCGAAAATTGGGAAAGAGATCAATGAGCCACTTGGCACCAAGCACTTGATTCATGTTATTGTTGCTGTTTTGTGCTTTTTTTAGTATCGTTGTTGTTGTATTTTATCAAGTCGTGATGCTAATAGCTAGGACAATTGTTATGGGGGTGGTCACAAATAATTAACATTTTGCCTTTTAGGCACTTTGTTCTAATATTTGGGTGGATTTCTTGCCAATATAAAGACAATTAGTCAGTCAATCGAAACAAGGTCAAACAATGTTTGAGTTTTAGATGAACTTTTGGGAAAGCGCAGAGCAATTAAACCAATTAACTTGAGTAGTTTAGATATTGACTCTGGGCAAGAAACGCTTGCATTAAGATCGAATAAATTGGAAAGCACTAAGCGAGCGACCTATCAAGGTCTCAACTGGGAACTAAATTACTGAACAGTCAATTTGACATAGACTGGGTTTTCACTAGAATTATATGCAAGATAAGGTTCGTGATGGACTTGCAATATCTAAACGTAGTTATTTTTGGTTTTCTGCTAAGTAAACTTCAAGTTGTTTGAAATTTTTAGTTGCAGAGAAAATTCAGGTACACTAAGGCGTATACGCATTTTTTTAGAAGACTATTTCTTTCATTATAAAGTCAATAATTTCTAAACACATTTTCATCAAAAAGCCATGTTACATGATATGGCAGCTCCATGGCTGGAACAAATTTTCAAAGGGTGCCTCCTTCTCAAACATGTGCCCATGTCGTGGAGACAGGTCAAAGGAGTTTTTATCCCGAAAGTGGGTAGGCGAGGTCACGAATCCGTGAAGGATTTCAGACCAATAAGCTTAACATCTTTTGTGCTTAAAACCTTGAAACGCATTCTTGATTACCATATTAGAGAAATCCTATTCGGAAACTCTCGAAAGGTCTCAGCATGCTCATTTTAAGAGCAAATCTACGGAGACTGCCCTGCATGAGGTAGTGTGTACTGTAGAACAAACAATCCGTTATAAAGAATTAACTCTTGCCACCTTCCTAGACATTGAAGGTGCTTTTAAAAACGTTCTTACCGAATCCATAAAAAAATCGCTCGGTAAGTTCGGTGTAGAAGACTTCATTCGAGAATGGATTATTTCCATGCTCAGTGGTAGGAAGATTCGAGCCACTCTAAGCAATACAATCGCAACAAAACACGTGAGTAGGGGAACACCCTAGGGTGGTGTTCTTTCGCCTCTCCTATGGCTTCTGGCCATGGATACGATTCTCGTTAAATTAGAGAGATGTGAAGTGAAGGCGGTAGCCTATGCGGATGATTTGATGCTATTGGTGTCAGGAAAGTACACCTCTGTGATTAGTAAAATCACGGAGGCAGCTTTTAAAGAGTTGTGGACTAAGAGTTAACCAAAGCATAACTGAACTGTTGCTCTTTACCACCAAAACTAAAGTACCGCCCTTCACGCTACCTCGTCTCAACGGTCAAATCCTATCATTGTATTCCAGTGCAAAATATTTGGGAGTTATACTCGACCTTAAACTAAACTGGAAACTTAATATTGAAGTACGGGTTAAAAAGGCCTGTGTTCCCTTCTACACCTGCAGCAAAACTTTCGTCAAAAATTGGGGACTTCAGTCGAAGATGATTTTATGGACGTACACAACCGTAGTACGTCCAATCTCAACATATGGGTCGATTGTGTGGTGGCCTGCTCTTAGCAAAGCCTATAATATTGATAAGCTAAAGAAGGTTCAGAGAACAGCTTGCGTTGGCACCACAGGGGCCATGCGTACTTCCCCAACGGACGCCTTAAACGTTATTTTGGGTCTTCTACCAATCGACCTTTTTATTAAATACATAGTTTCCTGCAGCGCTATTAGGCTGAAGAAATCAAACAGCTGGTGTCAAAA
Source organism: Eupeodes corollae (assembly GCF_945859685.1). Classification (NCBI taxonomy): domain Eukaryota; kingdom Metazoa; phylum Arthropoda; class Insecta; order Diptera; family Syrphidae; genus Eupeodes; species Eupeodes corollae. The sequence goes on from NC_079149.1 coordinate 36,028,912, forward strand.
CCTTACGGTCACAGCAACACAACGAAATTGATTTCCTCAGATATTATCTCGGTAGACACTGACTACTGCACTCCTGCTTTGAGTTTTAAGGTTATTTTCCCATCCAGAGAAGATTGGAAGGATGACATCTTGACGATACATTTCCACGCAACCATCTTTACTGACGGCTCAAAGATGCAGTGCGGATTTGGTTCAGGGATCTTTTCTGAGTCCCTAACTGTAGCTAAATCTTTTAGGCTTCCTGACTTTGCTAGCGTTTTTTAGGCTGAACTGCTGGCAATAAGGGAGGCATGTAAGATACTTAAACAAAGCCCAAACCATAACCAAAATGCGGCTATCTTTACAGACAGTCAGGCAGCTGTCAAAGCCATTAACTCGGCCATATCCTCATCTTAATTGGTCCAGAAATGTAGCGATGAGTGTGCGAGCCTGAATATTAACCTCGGTGTCACCCTAATCTGGGTTTCAGGCCATAGTGGTATCGTGGGAAATGAACGGGCTGACGAGCTAGGCAGGCAAGGATCGGCCCATATACCTCACTTGCGGAAATGCTTAACATTGATCTTGGTGCTATGAAGGTAAAATCTTTCTATCTGCCAAACTGAATCAAACAGAAGGTGGAGCAATTTACCCTACTGCATTATATCTAGGAAGATATGGCCCACCTATAATAAAACCCGTACAAACGATCTTCTATGCAGGCCAAGAAATAGCCAGGATTGTTGCGGTTTGTACCGGACATTGGCTTATAGGAGTTCATGCAGAGAAGTACGGCACCTTTTGCCGTATTTGTAGTGACCAAAGAGAAAGTGAAACGATAATCCATTTCCTCTGCAAATGTCCTGCTTTGGCAAACACTAGAATAAACTTGATGAGCTATCTGAGACAAAAATTAGAGACTTAATCTTTTTTCTCAATGCGACAAAATGGCTCTAACATAATCGCTATGAAGCTTCTCTATAAATCTTTCCCTTTCTATCACAGTTCAAACGAGTTTTTGGTATAAAAACGGCGCACTGCAGCGCTAATAGGATCTCAGGCTAGGTTGCCTTGAGATCACCATTTCTACCTACCTATATACCTATGAGCTAGTTGTCAAGCGTCACCGGAGTCAAGCGAACTTAATTTTTGTGTCAACCTATATCAGCTTTCAAGGCATACACTTTATGATTGTAGCGTCTCCTGAATCTTCCTTGCTCACTTAAGTGAGGAAGGAAGATTCTGACGCACCTGAAACGTAGGGTTGCATTTCAGTAAACACCCTAGTCTGGGATCTATATGGTATTAGCTGATTCAAAAAGCTTCTGGCAGACTATAGCGGCCTCTGTTGTTTTGGAGCAGCCTCGAGTGTATTTCTTATTTATGTTGTTATAAGCTATTTTTTTTACTCTTCAAAATTTTTGAAAAGTAGTTAGCTTATAGCAAGCTTCAAATTATGATCAGAGGCTCATCCTAAGCTAATGTGTTAGTTGTTAGCAAGAACATAATACAATTAAAGCTTAACACACGCACTAAATATAAAACATAATTAACATTTAACATGAAGTAATACAGAACAACAAAAAATAAAATAAAGACGTTTACGATAGTGGAGCACTGGATCTAAACAATGATTTAAATCCCACCTTATTTATAGGGTAAAGCGAATAAAATTATGTTGAATTGATGCAATACGTTTTCCTTAAATTTCGTAATAAGGTATCGTATCGCAAGTCCATACCTACTTGCGATACATTTTTAAGATGAGGACGAACATGGCAATTTATAAAACCAAGCAAAGAACTTGCCTTATGGACAAGAAAATTAATGTGATGTGCAAGCTCTAAGTTGGAACAGAAATAAACACCTAAATATTTAAACGTGGAGACGCGACAGAGTTTTTCCTGTGATATGCAATAATCAAATACACTAACGATTAATTTTTTAGTAAAAGTTATCGTCTGGCATTTTAGAGGGTTGAGGGCAAGGCTATTTTTTCCACACCAAAATGTGAAACTATCAATGTCGGCTTGTATAAAAATACGATCATGGGTAGACTTTATAATCTCAAAAATTTCAACAGTAAAAATAAGAACTTCACTTGAGCGTAGACATGACGATACGTCGTTAAAAGACAGTATGAACAGAAAAGGACCAAGATGACTTCCCTGTGGAACACCAGATTGAGCAACAAAAGGTTCAGAAAGACAATTTCTAAATTTTACCTCAAAGGGTCTGTTTTCAAGGTATGATTTGATCCAAGCTGAAAAAAATGGTGGAAAACCAAGAGCTTTGAGTTTAAATAAAATAATAATTGATGAGGTTTTTACTAAAAAATGCAACACTTTCACAAAAAAATTGTTCAAACAATTTAGGAATGCAAGAAAGCTTTGAAAATTGACTATTCACTCAAGATATTTGGATAGCCAACTGCTTGAAATTTATGCTCCTGTCCCATGATTTTTGACCAAGTAGTTTGTTTCATTCGAAGCCACCATGCACACGCCCTGTAAAATGAATAGGGATTAGTTTGTTTCGATTTTTATTTGCCGTTATTTCCTTATTAAGTTGATACATACAAGTTTTATGAATGCGTCCTGCCTCTCAATACCTACCGAGTCGAAATTTCTAGTAGGATGAAATGAGGACAATAAAAAATCGTTGAGGATGATATGAGATTCATTTTTCTGTATGTAGGAGCAAATGAAGTGAAAAGATCCTTTTCAGGATCAAAATAGTGCCAACATTTTATGTATTCAATCACTCGTCGAACTAATTGGAACTCCGAATGAAGCGTAGGAGACAAATAATGTCAGAATTTTTTAGATCGCTAGTATCGTTAAAGTAGTAGTCTCCAAGGTGGATTCTACGTCTTTGTGATAAGGCAAGGCATGTGCACCGAAAATGAGAGATTGTCTCCTCCTCCTCCTCGTCCATGCAACTCCTATAAAAATCATTTGCAGGGGCTCCAAGTCAAATACCATGCCTTCCTATCAAGCAGTGCCCAGTCAGGACACCAATAACGTAACTAATGTGAAATCTCCTCAGAGAGATTAATTTATTTGAGCGCCTACCGATAAGATTAGGCCGAATAAGTTTAGTCGCTAAACAGGTAGTGGTGTTATTCCACCTGAAGTTTGTTTTCCCTATGTTATCCTGCTTAAGCATGAGTTTTCATGTAGCTAAGGGGATACCTATGCTAGCATTGTGAGCCAGAAGAGTTAAAGTTGTTCCGCTTTTTGCAAGTTCGTCAGCTTTGCAATTTCCTGTAATGTCTTAATGGTCCGGCAACCAGAAAAGGTGAATGTTGAACTGTGTAGCCATCTCCGTAAGAGATGATCGACAATTTAGGGCTGTTAGTGGAGACAGATTCTAACTTTAACGCAACTTGGCTATCCAAAAAGATGCGTATATCATTAGTTGATATAACATTCTCTCTAAGCCATGATAGGGGTTTTTTTAATAGCCATGGATTTAAACTTGGGACACGCTACAATGACCGGATAGACGAAAGAAGAGATTTAAGTTTAGTATATCTGAGTATACGCCTTCACCAACCCATCCTCCGTTTTTGATCCGTCTGTATAAAAGTTTATAGGATCATCGTTCAAAAATGATGTATTCTCCAAAGAAGACCTGGGAGGTATAGTCACTTTGAAGGTATAGTTATTAAACTGAGGATGGGGTATGGTGTAGTCAATATTACCGTTTATAGTTCTGAACGAGTTCAAAATAGTGGTGTGGCCAATTGCATTGTTGATCTACAGAGAGGAGTCTTGAAGCCGTATGGCTGTATTAGCAGCCGTTTGCTTGCTGAAAATGTCCAGCGGTATTAGATGGAACAGGCTATCAAGTGAGCGAAGTGGTCCTCCCATACACAGGCAGGTTGGACTTTGCTGAGTTTATCGCGATTTGTCGCTATATTTAGCGCCGTCCACCATACCGCTACTCCATAGGTAAGAATCAGCCTTATGACCGAGATTCATATATAGCCAGTGTTTCATGCGGGGTTATAGGACAAGGTCGGTTTTTGTGCGTTAAAGCCTAGTCCACATCGATTTGCTGATCTGATGAACTTATTTAAAGCGTTTTGTAAGAGTTACTGCAATAGCAACATCGTCCGCATAAGCAAACACTCTGTTTCCCTCTCTTTCTAGAGTAATTTTTAATTCATTTGTTACAAAGTTCCAAAGGAGAGGGGATAGGACACCACCTTGTGGCGTACCTCTGCGGACAACCCTTTGTGCAGTAAAAATAAATGATAAGCTGATAGGTCTTAGGTCTTCTGTTATGTATTGATGCGTTTTATCTTGTTGTAAATTCCATCGATTTGTAAGTGATTATCGTCATTTTAGAGCTTTGTTATTGCTCCCTATTCCATTACACCGTCTCCTTAGTAGTGCCATTTTTCAAGATAAATTTCTTCCATTCTATGGTGGTTTTTTCTTCATTTTTTGGTGTCGTATATGGTCTTCCTTCTGTTTCACCTGAATAACAGTCGATCTTCTAGCAGCTTCGCCCTTGATTTTACTAAAGGGAAGCCTTGAATTTAAAGCAGCTTTCACTGGGCTTTTCTGAAATGATGTGGCTTTCCTGACTTTTCATTCAAACTACTTCTAATTTTGCTTGCTATAAAATAGATGGTTTTGCCGAGATACCGGTAAGCTCGAATTTGGCCTATTTCTTCCTTGGTTAGACTATTACCTCTACACATAAGAAATATCGGCGAATATCAGCCAAATAGCTGCCATGGCTACAACTGCAGTGCCATAGCCTTTTGAGGCAATTTTTCGTATTTAAGATATTCAAAAACCCTTTGCATGACTCACTCTCGAAATGAGTGAAGTTTCACAGTAGCCCAAGTAATTAAAAAATACCAAATTCAACAGTGCGTCTAATATACCAAATGTTTAAAAATATTGTAATAATTTAGAGAATCTTAAGATCGTTTTAAATCAGTAAATAAAGCCGTTAATTTCATTTTCCTATCCCTCCTCATATGGTTATTCTGTTGCTTCTTCAAATTTACTTTAATTTAAGATTAAGACTTTGTAGATTTGATCTTGTGTTTGTTATTTTATCCTCAAAGCTCTTCCGTCTAGCCAATAATAAGTTCTCACCTGAGATTCAACATTTTGGTCGATTACCTTAGGATTAAGCTGCTAACTTCTTATGCATGCTATAAACTCCAACTGTATTTCCTTTATTTCCACATTCTCATTGTTCAGAGGTTTGTTTTTCTTTTTTATTTGTTAAATGTAATTCTAAGCCTCTAACATTCTTCAATTATCGCACTGACACTTCAAACAGAATATAGTGAATCCTTAATCCATGTGTAGATCTAGATATAGGTACTTATAGAACTTACAACATACTAATTCCAATTGCACTGCAACTTCACTGCCCATTTGATATTACATAGGTACAAAGAGAGATGAACCAAACACACAAAGTGTAATCTTACTTTCTTGTACATCTTTTAAGAGGCCGGATTATACAATGGCGACGATGAAGACGACTACGACGAAGACGACAATGACTACGGCCGGCAGACGATGGGAAGTAAAGCGGCGGCGGTAATAGCGAATGGTGAGTTAGCGAATGCGGAATACGAATCTTAAAAGAAAATGTGCAATGAAAATGATGTTGAGCCACTAGTGGTGGAAATAAAAAGCACTGCAACATAAAAGAAGTGCAAAAAGGACATGCCAGACGGCTATGGCTATGTTACAAGGAGCAAAGTGCTTACAGCACAAACAAGCAGTCTTTGGATGCTTAAAAGGAAATTAGTTGTGTTAGTTGTGAATTTAATTGAATTAAACTTGGCTCAAGAAAAGAAATAAACTTGAAAAAGAATACAAATAAATTGCTGATGCTTGACCGAGAGTGAGAGAAGACGAATTGCCCATATCAGGCAATTAAAGAGGTGCAATATAAGAAACCTTATAAAAAAGGATTTCATTTAATGAGATTTAGACCGAAAATGTAATTGTAAAGGGTGGGTTAAATTCAATTTCCTTTTTGAAATTGCAATTAAATTAACAAACTTATGCATTATGGCTATAATTTATAAAGCCTATATTCGTCCAAAACTTGAGTACAATTCCCATATTTGGGCAGTTGCTCCTATAACGCACTTGAGTCTCTTGGACAGAATTCAAAAGAGAGCTCTAAAAATGATAGGTGACCATTGTCTAACTTAAGCTTTTGCATCTCTCGAGCACCGTCGTAAGTTTTCATGTCTCTCATTATTCTATCGCTACTTCCATAAGCAATGCTCTAATGAGATTGCCAGTTGCATTCCTCCCCTCAAACAATTCAACCGCAATACTTGTTCTTTTAGGAATGCCCATCAGTCTACCCTTGAGCCCAATTTCGGTCGTATTGTAAAGTTCAGAGATTCTTTTTTAAGTCGCACTACACGAATGTGGAATGCTTTACCAGACTCAATATTTCACACTCATAACAATGTGCAGGCATTCAAAACCAATGTGCATCGGTTTCTCCTTTCTAATCCTATCCTCCCTTCCTAATTACTCGCACTGTGTATAATCATTATAAGGGTATTCATATCCCCTTGAGTGAGCGTACAGTATAAAAAAAATTCTAAATTTACAATTCACTTTTGGAGAAGTTTTTGGAGGCAATACTTTTCCTAGCTTGTAGACCATCAGCTCATAAGCCTTAAAAATAAAATAATTTGGGTGGCGTAACAGTCCATTGTGTACTAGGGCCTTGTGACTTACAACTCTCAACCATTTTTGTTTGTGATTAATGTTGTCAGGGATGGAGGGGACCTACAGTTTTGAGAAAGTACTTTTCATGACAAGATTTACTCTTGGAGAATTTGTCAATTCATCGCAACAGGCAGGACCCGTAAGAAAACTCATGAGCCTTCCTTCTTCTTGATTCCCGAAAATTGTATCCTACATTTTAGATGATCTCACTGATTTTGTGATGTAGCATGTTTTTCAACCAATTGTGTAATCTTCCTGTAAAATTAATTTAAGCGGGAAGGACTTTATTTTAAAATTTTTGGATGGGTTCAGCATTTTCGTTTTATACAGCCCCATGTCTCCAAACGACTTCCAGTACTTGATTATAAAGCATTAGTTTGTTCTGGATAAATATTGTTATTCAAGCTAAGCTCTTTTTGTTTTTTATTTGATGACTCTTGCCATTTAAACTTTCCATCCAAGGTTATTCCAAGTTATTTGACATTATTTTATTTATTATTAAAACATTACATTACATACTACTCAGCAAATAAATGTTTAGAGTAGAGGCACAGTGAAAATAATTCCGGACAGAAATAAAAAACACGTCTCAATAATTGTGAATGTTAATTTGAAAATTATGGAAAAGATATCACGTTCTAACTTAAGTTCTATTTGTATCAAACTGTTGGAAATTGTGTCACTTGTTGAATCAGCTGAAGTGTCGGAAATTGCACGAAGATTTGCAGTGAGACTTTTTTTCTGTTTTCTGTCTGTTCCTTTGTTTATGTCTTCAAGATTGATATTTATGTTATCTGTGTGCTGAATCTTATTATAATTTGAATTTGTCAGCATCGAAATCGAACTAGAGGATACTTGTTTTCGTAAACCAACCAGTTCACTAAACGGAAATAAATTAGCCTTGTCCAGATTTCCAATTACTTTGAACTTTACTTCTGTACGCATCTCTTCCATTTCCAGTTTAATTTTCGCTGAAGCCATTTGGCGTTAGCAATAATTTATTGTGTAATTGCTTTTTATCATATTTTAACGATTTATCAGTCTGCAGGTTAGTCAAGTGTAGAAAAATTACTTCTTCGTTTTCTATGATACCAATTCGAATAGCGACTTTTCATCATTACTTGTGTTCGTACTCTGGTAATGCGGTACAAGGGCATCGTAGTATATAGCCTGAACTTCGTTAGGCTTCTCTATGGTTTGCGCATTAACTTCGTTCGATTCTGTTGGACTGTGCACAATTTTCAACTCTTCATTCTTCAAACCATACTTAAGTTTGGTAAGCTCTTCGAAATACTGTTCTAGCATTTCGTAGTATAAATCTTCCACTTCTATAATGTTATTTTTGGAGAGTTTTTTGGTATAGAGATTTTCCATTTCTTCAAATAAAATCTCCAAATACCTTACTTTGTGTGTACCAACTTCTTCCATTTCTCGAAAATCGGCGATTTTTCTTCTAAGGATATTCATTATCCTTTTAAATCGGTTTATCTCAAGGTGTCCCGAATTGCTGCCGTAATCTTTTCTAAACCCATGTTGATTTGTTGATTCTCGTTGGAGGTTGTTTTTGTTTTGGTCGCTAAGTTGACCTAGCTGTGCCTCGACTCAGAACTCGTTAATCAACGTAAGCTATTTTTATTTTTACAGCGGCACTTTTTGGATATCACTGAATTAATTTTAATTAAATTGACAGCACATCTTTTTTTTTGTTCACAAAAGTTGTTTAACCACGTTAACGCTTGTCAGTTTTTAGTTCTGACAGCAATGTTCAATTAATGATTATTTTGTTTCTTAGTATCTTACCACTGGTGAGGGAAAACTTAAGAACAATCAAAAATTATTTTGCATTGCTTAGAATTTTCTAAGTCTTTCCTCTATGTTGGCTGAGCTTAATTTCTGTGCTCAAAATACCAAGCCTGCTTAGTTTTTAACCAAGGTTTTTTGTTTTAGTTTGAATTTTCTTACCTTATTGGTAATTGAAAATACAAACTATTTTTTTTTGGTTCAATCGCTAACCAGTATCCGGCTCGAAGGACCAATGAAAATAATTTCGGACAGAAATAAAAAATACGTCTTTTCTTAACCTACTTACAACTATTTATACCATACTTAAATCTAAACAACAAGATATAAGATACTGATAAAAATGGAATACACATATCCACCCCATGCTATCTATGGGAATTTGTGTGTACACATGTGTTCCTATCCTATCAGTACTCTCTTATGACGCTAAACACTATCACGATCAATACTTTATCAGTTTATACAAATTTTAACATTTTTCGTGTGTCGAATAATGATTTCAGTATCCTGGGAAGCTCCCTATGCAGTTTTTACTCAAGTTCCAACTATCAAGCTTTGTCTTAAGCTCAAGGAACTGCATATTTGGTTTTCTTCAAACGCTTTTTCCACCACATCCGTAATACGATGTAATTTTTCTATCGTGGAATGTTTATTTCAAAACCAATTTTTTCTCTTTTATTATTTTTCTGAGCCTTCAATGGTTTTTCAAAAACGATTTGAGGCACAAAAGATCGGTTTCAGCATGGCACTCTATCCTGCATAAACCAGAGGTTTATAAATATATGGTTAAATCCGAAAAGTTTGTTTGTCCCGAAATCCTTGTCCAGCTTAAGCTGATTTTTGGCCAAAACGAAAAGCCTGAATGACGAACACCTTCTACTGCTGATTCGAGTGGGCCTTGTAAGCGTCAAAGTCAAACGAAAAGTATTGTCAAAATTGTACAAAGGACTTATTAAAAGAAGTTTTAAATTCAACAACCTTTGATTTGAAAAATGTTCAGGGCCTAGATAATTGTGAAATTTTGTACTCCTTCCGCCAGTTTTCAGAAGTTTCAAAAATTATTTGTAAGCCTTAATATGTGGTTATTAACTGTCTCATCAACTATGACACATTCTTAAATATCCCAAATTTCAACCATTTGAATTATCATCAACTATTTCATCATCAAACTGAAACGACGACGAAGAACATTGACAACGACACAAAGTGACATCTCTGGCAGTCATCCATCTATAAAATAAGCATTTTGTTCGAGCATAATTCCAAGTGTTGCCATCCTCTCAAAAACAATAACCACAAATAAATGACAGCAGCTGACGAGTAACACACAAAACGTGATTGCCACCCAAACCTCCATCACAAAGCATCACGCCTGGCTTTTCAGCCATCGCCGCGCCGGGCCGCCACCACACCATCGACCGCCGCCGCCAATTCGCTATGCCACTGGCGATATGGCGCTTTGCGGCTATAACCCATAACTTTTACCGAACAACAGTTTATCATCTCTATCGTCCCGTTCGGTCTAATAGCTATATATGAGACAGTTGCCTTTACACTTCGCCTCTGAGCTCTACGCTCTGTGCTTTGTATGCCATTGCCATTGCTATATTTTTGAAGAACACCAAAAACGCTCGCACTCAAAGCCGAACACAAGTAGATACGCTTCTCATATAAATTATTATTTTTGCATGGCAGGCATATATCCTTTATTTGGTAGGCAGGCATCCTGTCGCAGGAGGCCAAAAATGACTACGACCGACGCGGCGGTGGTGGCGGGCAGCCGTCCGTCTCCGTCATATAGTCATCGTAATCGTATACTCATCGTCATCGTTCTTCGTTTCGTCGTTTTCGTCCTTGTCGTCCTTGTCGTCGTTGCTCATCGGTTGCGGCTTATGTGTGTGCACGACACCAATGGGAAATTGTTTCATAAATTCTCTGACAAAACTCCAGCAACACGCGGTTTCAGCTTGTCGGAAGTCGTAACCCCTTTTCGTCGTCGTCGTCGTCAGCGTCATCATACCGAAATGATTTATCTCTTCTACATATGAAAAAGTAGAATGGGAAGTGAAAAACGAAAATGGGGAGGAGGGGCAGCCTCAAATTCTATCAGCTTTAAGTTTTGTTTACAGTGAATTAGAACTGAGTTCCAGGACAGACGACACACTGATGTTATTGTTGTTGTTGACCATCATCGCAGATTCATGATAAGGTATGTATACCCACCCATGAATATACAGGATCATAAACCATAGGACCTAGGCACAAAAATGATTGCCAGACAGTTATTTTCCAGTTGAGATTCCATTTCAGCTAAATTTTGACAAATTTGTATTTAATTGATTTTTGGACGAAAAGGTTCTGACTCGTATATCTATATTTTTGTGGGTTGACATTTCCAATACCGATGCGATGATTGCTCTCAAACTTTCTGGCCTAGTAGAAGGATCTATAGTCGTATATCGAAAACAATACTTGGACTGCATTGCATTCCAACGAAGCAATTGATGATGATAACCTAACATTTTCACTCAACAAATTTTCCAGCTTGGGGGTGAGGTTTATTCGAGTGATGTCTAGTGTGGGAAGTCTGACTAGGACTATAAATGGAATCCTATTATGAACAAATAATGATGGATGTTTCTAAGCCATATAAAATGAGTGGGGGGGGGGGAACTTTGATCATAATATATTCAGCATGCATCTAAGTATATGAATGAATACAAGGGTATTATAGAAGGAAAGGCTGCATTCCTTTGGCATAAACGTCTGATATGGTCACTTGGATGTTGATTATTAATCCTAAATTGATGTTCCCCAAAATAAATTGAATATTCTTTGTAAAGAAAGAGAAAGGAGTTTTATGCTTACACTATTTAAAGCATTGTATATTAACTTAAGATCCAATAGGGCCAACATCGTAAACGGGTAAGAACATTTCGCAAATTACGTTTTTGAATTTGAATGTTCTTTTTTAAGTTCTTATTGGAAGTAAATGCAATTACTCTGAGTTCATCCTTTTGCAGGAAAGTCTACGTTTGTGTATGTATACGTTCGAACTTTTGGAATATCTTTTTTCGTCATTATTATCCAAAGAAATAGCAGAGACATCGAGTTCTCAAAATGTCATTTAAGACATTTAAGTTTCAATGGACCGATTCTTTTTAAAAACCAAGTAAATCTGAAACTTAACTGGCAGTTTTTTACAAGAAAAAAAGTCCTGGAAACAACTTATACTCAACTTTTTAAAGTTTCAGATATTGTAGAACTTTGTTATCGGCTTGAAAAACAACCAAACCGTTCATGATTGGAGCTCGACTTAGTTTGTATGGTCACCTTAGGCACGTTTGCAGGGGTCGGAAAGTCTACTGCATGAACTATTGACTGGCCCATTTCTTGAGAAAACACGCTAATCAAACTTACTGTCCAATAAATTGATATCCCCTTGGTACCACTTGTTATTCAAATCCATGTCTTCTACTTCGATGTCGTTTAATGAAAAATGCCATAATAAATTTTAAGTAGCAATTTGGAAGAGCAAACTTTACGCAAAAAGAAGAAGTTTCTAAGAGTGCACCGAAAATATTGTCTAAGATTCTCTGTATGGTTATAAAAATTCGTTCTAGAATCAATTATTAATCCCAAATACTTGAATTCATTAACTATTTCTAGTTTAAAGCATTTATCACTACAGCTCATGGAATCCGTTAATGTTATGGAAATAACCGTAGGATTACAGGAGCAGTTAAATAGCTTGAATTTTGGACACTCAGTAGCATGGAAAAAGAGATCAGCATCAACAATCTTTTGGCCAGACAAACTGAGAAACATTATATTGGTTTTAGAACTAATTATCAATTTTTGCTCTGCAAACTAGTTTTAACAAGCTTAGATCCCAATTTATATCCGATATAAGATTCAGACAACCATGTGGAACTCCCAAATTGAATGTCTTTTTATCGCTCCTAATACCATCAAATTTTACTCTTTGGGCTTTTAAATTTAAATAAGATCTTAACCAATCACTAATGAATCCTCGAACTCCAGCACTTTTAAGTTTGCTATCTGTATTGGCGAATTTCATCCTGACTTCAAACTGTACCCAAAGAGGTATTTTAACTGAAAACGTTCTAAAGAATTTTTAAATTGAAATATCACATTCAACGATGAGGCTCCTTTTCACTTTAAATGGATAAGTCAAAAAAAATTGTTGAATTTGAAAACATAACATTTCTTTCTTAGAGTGTCGATGCATTCCGAAAAATTGGCGTGGCTAAATAATTAAGCACCATAATCACCATAATCTTATGTTATATCTAATGAAATATTCGGATATTGGCAGCTTTATATATTCGGAAACCTTACAAATTTCATCTTGAACTTTAAGGTCTTGATCATAGTAATAAACCTCATATTTCATAATGGCCGTAAAGAAAAATGTCTAAAGACTGTTAAATGTCAAGATATCGGTGACCTATCTCTATTTTGCGTAGTTAAGTTGATAAGTAAGATTAGTATAGCAACAATGTTTTGAATAGAATAATTAATGAGTTTCTTCCAAATTAGCGACATATTTATGCCCGCCCCCTGCCACGCACACTTCTGAATATCGATTATATCTGAAGATCGATTTAAACAAATTGATTGAAAATAAGGGACTTAATTTTGCAACTAAGTTTACTTACTTACTTACTTAAGGTAGCGCTACATCCCAGGCGGACCTGGGCCTCAATTAACATGCGTCTCCAGCCAGCTCGGTCCCTAGCTAGCCTTCTCCAGTTTCGCACAACAAGTTGGTTGAGGTCCTCTCCCACTTGGGTGCGCCTTCTGAGTCGCGGTTTTCCTCTCCTGCGCCGTCCCTCGGGATTGGATTCGAAGGCATTCCGGGCTGGAGCGTTGATGTCCGTTCACTCTACATGACCTAGCCATTTAAGCCGTTTTATTCTGCTAACTAGGTCAGTGTCGCTGTACAGCCCGTACAGTTGGTCGTTATATCTTCTAAATTTATGCGTACGGGACCGAAAATCACCCCAAGAATTCTTCTTTCGAAGCATGCTAAGACGCTCTAATCTTTCTTTGACAGCGTCCAGTCCTCAGCGCCATAAATGAGAACCGGGATGATGAGTGTCTTATAGATGGTAATTTTAGATGCTCGAGAGAGGACCTTACTTCTTAATTGCCCTTTAAGTCCAAAGAAGCAGCAAGAGTTATTCTTCGTTTGATTACAGTGCTGCTGTCGTTTTCTGTGTTAATAGCGGTCCTTAACTACCTCAAAGCTATAGCTGTCCATGATGAGGTTTTGTCTTCGTTGTTCCGTGTCCTTATTTGATGACATCATATACTTGGTATTGCCCTCATTGACCACTGAACCCATCTTCTTCGCTTCCGTCGCAATGCTCAAAAACGCTCCACTGACATCACGCATTGATATTCCAATTATGTCAAAATCATCTGCGTATCCGAGTAATTAAATGGACCTTTGGAAGATTTTACTTCTAGTGATGACTTTTAAGTTTTGCACAATTCTTTCCAGAACGATATTAAAGAAGTCGCCTTGACTTGAACCTTTTTTGACATCAAATGTAAGATCTTCTTAGACCTTGATAGAGCAGCGTGCATTCTCCATCGTCATTCTGCATAGACGGATAAGTTTGACAGGGATGCCAAAACTATACATTGCTCTGTAGAGCTCTTCCCTCTGGATGCTGTCGTACGCAGCTTTAAAATCGATAAAAAGGTGGTGGGTTTCGATTTGAAGTTCCTGGGTTTTTTCCAAGATCTGCCAAAGTGTGAATATTTGGTCGATAGCGGACTTTCCTGGTCTGAAGCCACACTGATAAGGACCTATTAGGTAGTTGCCGAATGGCTTCACATATTACGAAAGAGAGGATCTAATATGCAATGTTAAGAAGACTGATGCCTCTGTAGTTGGCGCAATTTAGAGGGTCTGCTTTTTTATGTATCGGGCAAACTATGGCATGCTTTCTTCCGACCATATTTTGCAGATAAGTTGGTGCATGCTCCCTACCAAGTCATCTCCCGCTGCTTTGAATAGTTCGGCAGCGATGTCGTCAGCTCCAGCAGCTTTGTTTGACTTAAGTTTAGATATAGCTAGTAGCTATATTCACTTCGTCAAGGTCGGGTAGGCGGAATTGTTGATCTGCGTCGCCGAGGTTGAGTGGTTCTATCTTCCTTATAGCGGAATTCGGTTCGTCATCGCCGTTATATAATTTGGAGAAGTGATCTTTCCATATTCTCAGCATCAACTGCGGTTCTACTACGATGTTCCCCTGATCGTCTTTACAGGCTTCGGTTCGTTGCTGGTACCCTTGGGAGGTTTTTTTTACCTTTTGGTAAAATTTACGAACCTCATTCCTGTTGTGACATCCCTCTATCTCCTCGAACGCGCGCTTCTCATGCTCTCTTTTTTTTCCATCTAAGAAGCCGGTGTTCCTTTCTCCTCTTCTGCTCGTAGAACTCGCGAAGAACTCGCGAGCAGCTCTGGTCCTTCTGTGCAGTGCCGTTTTGTATGCCTGTTGTTTAGATGCGTGTGCTTGCCGACATTCGTTGTCAAACCAGGGGTTTCGCTGTAGTGGCCGTGTGAAACCTAGCACTTCAGAGGCGGCATCTCTAATGGTTGCAAGGCAATTTTGCCACTGGTTTTGCAATGCTTAATTCAGGCAGCATCCTCCTTCTTAAGAGGTTACTAGCTACCCGAACGGAAAAGGACATGGCAGTCGCTTGCGATTGTAGCCGTCTAACGTCGAAACTTCTTACAGTACTTCAATGTTTTGGTTTGTACCGGGATATCCGTAGCCGTACCTTGGCTACAACGAGGTAGTGGTCCGAGTCAATGTTGGCCGCTCGGAATGTTCGGATATCCTGTATACTGGAGAAGTGTTGTGCGTCGATTTCAATGTGGTCAATCTGGTTGACAATTGATTGATCAGGAGATTTCCATGTCCCCTTGTTGATATTAAGATGTGTGAACTGCGTACTAGCTACCAGAACGACTCACCCCGCAGCGAAATCGTGCTTCGCTACTAATGTATTTTTTACGTATTCAGGAAGTCAGGCCTGGGCTCCGAATATGTCGAAGAAGCCCTATAAGGTGTTCACTAAGTAGTTCAACCGTACTGGAACTGTAGACACCACCATTGATTCCATCTCGAGAATTCGTCCGCTGCCGTCTGGATAAGGAGATGTGCCTAAGTGGAAACACTCTTCCCTCCCTCTCTCGTCTGCTGCCCCCAATAACTTTCGACTAGGGTTAGTACCCAATCTCCAGTTGAGGTACTATGCACCCGATGTTCACCGCGGGGAGGTGAGAGTAGGAGTTGATAGACAGAGGTGGGTTTTGAGAAAAACACATGTTTACCATCCGAACATCGAACAAACCTTTTAAGAAAGACAAATCGACAGACAAGATGGGAAGTTATCAATGTGAGTCGTATCCCATCCTCTTTTTTGATGCATTTTAAGGTTACAATGAATGCTAAAATGAGATAAGTTTGCTTTGGTTGATCATTTAAAGCCTTAAGTCCAGTGTCTTGGAAGGCTTAGTTTTTAAGATTGATTAATAAACAACAGACCCAAGTTTTCGAAAACACTTTGGGCTACAGCAGCAATATCTCAGTTGTTATTGAGCGAAGTCCATGGTCTTAAATCTTCAACTACTCACTAACTTGTACCGAGAAGGCTTCAAAACGAAAAAGTTCTTTAGTTTTGCGAACTGTGCAAATTTTAGCTATTAAAATAAGTGGTTCAAGCGAGTATCATTCTATGCTTAGCAATGGTATATTTTTTAATTGTCAAATCCCCAAAGTTGACAGCTTCAATTATTAACTTTTTTAAATTAGATGATTATGCACACCAACCATATGTGGTCTTTACAGGATCGAGCTATGTTGTGTCGCAAAGTTCATGCCACGTTGTAAATTCACACTCATGTGGTTGACCAGATTTTTGTTTGTTTGCTCGGTTAACTAAAGTCTCTTGCTATTAAAACGATCAAGGTGAACATAACTCAAACCACGTTATTTAAAATTTAAAAATATTTAATGAAAAACACGCTTTTTGGAGAATAAAGTCGAAGTTAATAGGTGACTGAACTTTTTATCTTGTATTTTTATAGGCCAAGAAATATACAAAATGCTTGAAGCATTCGAAATTTACTTCAGACTCACTTCCATAACATAATTAATTTCCAAATATTGTTTCGTGCCATAACTTTTAACATTTATTTGCAACCAGTTTGTCAGATTTAGCGTCAACAAAATGGTTCCTAATAACCTGTCAAAGTACTTTTTATTAATTGTGTGTTACCTTAAATTTTGAAGTTAAGTTAAAAAAAAACATAATAAAATGAAATTTAACTCATAATTCTGTCGTACAGTACAAACAAAAATTCCAAAACATTAGTCTCCAAGAATTTTGCCCCGAATCCATAAGTGTACATTTTTACACTTCAAATTTGAACTTGATTCATTAATTCATACACTTTTGACCATGAATAAGTGCCCCAGAGAAAAGACAAAATCCAAAAACCCAATGTACGAGTATTGTGTGTACAATATGGTGAATTATTAGAATGGGAAAAATCCAAAAATTGTGGCCAAAATCTAATATTATGCTGTATCACACAAAATGCCTTTACCAAGTGTGCCCTAGACTAGTTTTGGTCTACATATACGAATCGAATGTGTGTGTTTGTACTTTGTGTGCGTGTACGTGTATGTATATTGACCAAACCAATTTGAATCGCCCCAATAATTTATTCTTCGATCTGCCAAACTGTGAATAGACCAATCAATTTTGCGTTAAGCGTTATGAATACCAAAAGCCCAAATTCAAACGGATGTACATACATACCTTCAATATGTGCCATATTTTGCTATGCTCACCCCAAAATTTACCCTCACACCCACCCCCATTTCCATTTGAATCCATGGGATGCCATTCCAACCCCATACACAAATGTTAGTCGTAGATCTTTCTTTTTTATGTGACCATGGATTCTGCATGTGGTGGCAAGGGTGCTGCTGATGTTGATGTTTGTGATATGGAAGAAAATGGCAGAGAAAGGGGGTAAGAGGGTTTATTGGGTCATGGTGGTGCTTGGAGGTTACTCTCAGCCAGTTCACCGGGTGAAATACGATTTTGGATTTCAGATTTCAGATTTCAGATTTCGGTTTTCTTTTTGAATAATTTCCTCCCGGTAACCCCGGAGTCATCTCGATATATATGTGTGTCTGCAAACATATACATACCTATATAAGGATATTCACTTACAAAATGGAAAGATGTTGTTGAATTTAAGGATTCCCAGGACAAAAAATGTGGGAGTATCCATTTTTTTCTATGTTGCTCCTAGAAAACATTTATAAATATGTGTATACGAAAAAGAAAAAAAAAGAAAATTCGAGGAAAAGAAAATTAAAGACGAAAGTGGCGAGAGAATCCTTTCAATCATAGCAAAAACCCAGTAACACTGTGACCTTACATCGCATGCGACAAGGACATCATCATAGGCACACACAAGAGTATTTGCTTTTTGCTCAAAAAAAGAAATAAATAAAAATAGGAAAATAGAAAAAGCGAAGCAAAACAAGCGGACCTAACCAAACACATCAGGACGACAAAAACCAAAGAAAAAAAAAAGAAAAGAAATCTAAAGGGAAAGGGAAATCCTGTTTTCTGACAAAAACTTGTGTGTTGGCTAAACTGTGTGCTGTCACTTGTGAACGCATCCATGCCCACCAGCTACCCCGGTAATCCTGTGTAACCATCATCATCATCATCATCATCACCATCACCATCTCCATCACTACAACTTCTGGCTGGATTGAGAGGTTCCTTGAATGTGTGAGAAATATTATTTGCTATTCGCAAAGGAATAAATAAAAATAAAAAACGAAAAACGAAAAAACGAACTAAAGCAAACAAATCCTTCGTCTTCATTTTACTTTTCCTTGTTGTCCTTCACGCAACGGTAAATAACCACTGAATAATAAAATCTAGATTTTTCCTATTTTTATTTTCTTTCTTTTTTTACTTTTGGGCTATACTTTATTTTTTGTCCCAGAAAAAAGCAAAAAAAAACTCCTCAAACTCATTCGAATCCTGAATGTTTTTTGGGTGCGAAATCAAGAGTGATGTTTGGCTAAAAGTGGAGAATGCTGTCGAAAAACTCAAGTGGACTGTGTTAAGTTTTTGTTGGCATTGAGAGTTTGGGAATTGGGGGTTGGAGGTTGAGAGCACATGCACATCCCAAGGGATGTATGGGCGGGTGGCCTCTTATAGAAACCTAGTGATACTGTAAAGTGGAATCAGGATACGAATCGTACCTCTGTCTATGATGCGACGGTAATGTTGACGTTTGTTTGAGGTGGAATTTGGTACAGAAGCAGAAAATAATCAAAAATGTATAAATATACTTATGTCGTATCTATAGAAGGACGCACGTAAGGATGTTTGCTTCGCCTCGTCAACAAATGAATAGTGATGGTGATGAGATGAGATGTTATACGTTCCTGATGATGAGGGTGCGTGCAGTTGACAATTTGGTGTGTGTAGAGCTTTTTGTGTTATGTGGCAAAATGGTAATGGCACTATGGCAACCCAAAGAAATACCATCTTGGATTGAGTTGCGGTTAAGGCTATGATGGTTTTCAGGCTCAATTCTCCTTTCTACCTTTATATACCTAAATCCGAACAAAAAAATAAACACTTTTACTCAGAAAGCCGGCAACGAATGTAATTCTATGAGTGTGATTTTAGGAAATACTTTTCCAAAGAAGGTTAACCAAGTTAACAAATGTTTATGATGGCATATAAGAGCCCTACAAAAGACTTCCATAATTTGACTTCGATTTTTTTTCTACTTGAAAATATGAATAAGTTCGGTAATACAATGTATTTTATTTATATTGAATCTAAGAAATAGTTTTGTGACTTTTACATTGATTTGTTATGTAGAAAATTCAGTTACGGAATTCAGTCTTTTTCTTACCATTTCTCGAGAACCATTTATAAAATGATGCATCATATATCCTGTAATTCTTACTTTTAGCCCTTTTGCGAGATTATGGGTTTCTTTAAATTGACAAATTTGAATTGTGCAATTTAATGACAGATCAATCTACCGTCAACCAGATTGACCATATTGTGATCGACGCTTCCAGCATCATGGATGTACGAACTTTTCGAGGAGCTAACATTGACTCGGATCACTACCTCGTTGTACCCAAGGCAGCACTTCTGATTTCCAGTCGCGAGGCAAAACAGGGAGAAGGAACAACGTCGAACGGCTACAATCGCCAGAGATCGCCAAATCCTTTTCCGACCGAGTTACAAGTAGCCTCTCTCGAAGTTCTTTGCCGCCAACACAATGTATCGAAAACCAGTGGCAACATTGCCAAGATGCAATCAGAGAAGCCAAACAACAGGCACGAAAAGCGGCGCTGCATAAAAGGACGACAGCTCATGAGGTGAGAATAACGCCGACTTCTGAGAAGGAAAAAGAGAGGGCATGAGAAGCGTGTCGTCGAAGATGTTGAGAGGTTTAAAAGCAGGAATTAAGTTCGAAAGTTTTATGAACAGGTGAAACGAAATTAACAGGTACATAAACCTAGAACCGAAGGCTGCAAAGAAGAATGTGGAAACATCATAGTGGAACTGGAGTCAATGCTGAGGATATGGAAGGACCTGCAGACTGTATAACGGCGACAACGAACTGAATTCTACTGTCAGGCAGGATGATCGATTCAACATAAGCGACGAAAGCCAACAATCCCGTCCTCCCGACTTAGACGAAGTAAAGATTGCAATATCTAAGTTGAAACCTAATAAAGCCGCTGGAGCTTGAATGCCGAGCTCTTTAAAGCAGCTGGAGATAAGTTGGTTAGGAGCATGCACCAACTTATCTGTAAGATATGGTCGGAAGAAAGCATGCCTGATGAATGGAACCTCAGTATTGTTTGCCCGATCCTGAAGAAAGGAGACTCTCTAAACTGCACCAACTATAGAGGAATCAGTCTACTAAAAATCGCCTATAACATCTTCTCTGCCGTAATATGTGAACGTTTAAAGCCCATCGTCAACAACCTCATAGTCCCTTATCAGTGTGGTTTTAGACTACGAAAGTCCACAGTTGATCAAATATTCACATTACGGCAGATCCTGGAAAAAACCCAAGAACACCAAATCGACACCCACCATCTTTTCATCGATTTCAAGGCCGCATATGACAGCGCCTACAGGTTCGAGCTGTCAAACAACTTAACAAAACCTTTCGATGTCAAAAAAGGTTTAAGACCAGTCGAAGCGCTGTCATGTGATTTTTTTAACATCGTACTTGGAAGAATAGTGTAGAGCTCACACGTCAACACTAGAGGCACTATCTTTCAAAAGTCTGTCCAATTACTAGCATATGCTGATGACATTGACATAATTGGAAGAACTCACCGTGATGTCAATGGGGCTTTCGTGAGTATTGAGGCTGAGGCGGCAAAAATGGGTTTAACTGTTAATGAATGCAAAACAAAGTACATGCTGTCGTCAAGAAAGGACATACAACACCGACGTCTTGGTCAAAACGTCTTGAGGTGGTCAAGGACATCGTCTAC
This sequence comes from Eupeodes corollae, assembly GCF_945859685.1. NCBI lineage: Eukaryota > Metazoa > Arthropoda > Insecta > Diptera > Syrphidae > Eupeodes > Eupeodes corollae. The sequence goes on from NC_079149.1 coordinate 36,050,054, forward strand.
CTAGGTTCCGCTGTAAACGCAGAAAACAACACCAGCGCTGAGATCAAACGAAGAATAAGTCCTGCTAACCGCTGTTTCTTTGGACTTAGAAAGCAATTGAGTGGTAAAGTCCTCTCTCGAGGGACCAAAGTTATGCTATATAAGACCCTTCTCATCGCCGTCCTGCTATACGGTGCAGAAGCATGGACTATGACAAAAGCGGATAAAAGCACCTTGGGTCGCTTCGAGAGAAAAGTTCTTCGTGTAATCTGCGGTCCCGTATGCATCGAAGGGGAGTGGAGGAGAAGATGGAACGACTAGCTGTACGGGCCGTACAGCGACGTAGACTTAGCCAGAAGGTTAAAAGTCCAACGACTAAGATGGCTGGGTACCGTAGAGCGCATGGAAACCAATTCTCCGGCCCGGAAAGTTTTCGAATCCACACCCACAGGACAGCGCAGTAGAGAAAGACCGCGGATCAGGTGGCGCGCACAAGTGGAAGGTGACCTCACCCAACTTGGAGCGCGAAACTGGAGACATCTATCTAAGGACCGAGCTAGATGGAGAAGTTTGGGTGAGGCCCTAGTTCACACAGGACTGTAGCGCCACCTTAAGTAAGTAAGTAAGTAGATGACAAAAATAATAGTTTGGTTACTGTTTCCAATACTCGGTCGAAATAATCGCCCACCAAAGTCAGCAATTCGAGCTCGAGATATCATGTATCTGTAGTGCACCACGTTAACTCTGGTGGATAATGCACATCTTTTCAGATTTCGTACAGTGGACTCCTTTTGTTTCTGTGGAGCAGAGTATCAAAGAAGACCTAAATGAATCCATCCGTCATGGCGTGCAGCCATTGAAGCTGTGCCCGTTCACTTTATTTATTTTGCGGAAGGATCATGAACATTGGATGTTAAAAAATCAGTTTGAAGCCTATAATGCAACAGTTCTGCTGAATAACATAACTTTAGAAGTGAAATTGCTTTTTATCACTGATTGCAGAAGCAATCATTGCAGTTCGTTTTTAAAAACACACACAGTTTTGAAACTTCACGTCACTTACTTGTGATAAGTTGATAATACTACCCTTATTATGTATACACAGTGGAAACGGAGAGGGGGGTCGCAAGGAGGTTTCAGTGCACATTGGTTTTAAATTCCTGAATATTGCAATAGCTGGGAAAGACAGAGTGTGGCAAGGCATTCTACTTTCGTGTAGTACGGCTGCAGAACGAATCTCTGTACTTGAAAGTACGACTGAAGTTGGGCTCGAGGGTATATTGATGAGCATTCCTAGAAGGGCGAGTATTACGGTTGAACTGTTTAAGGGAAGGAATGCAACTGGCTATTTCTCCGGAGCATAATCCGTTAAAATAACATTAAAGAGGGTGAGACAAGAAACATTTCGGCGATGTTCGAAGGAAGAAAATGATCTTATGATGGTAATATCACCAATCAATCTAAATGCTCTACGTTCCATACTGTCCCAGAAGCTTAAATAAGTTTCAGGAGCACCAGCCTTGATATGGGAGTTATACTGAAGCCTTGGGCGTATATAAGTCTTGTAGATAGATCAGAAAACTTTCTAACATCGCCTTAGAAAATCTGAACAATTCGCGTGTTTGATCGCTCCTTAAAAGGTGGTTAGTGATACACATACTGAGAATATCGAGATGTTTAGTCTCCTTGATGCAAGTGCTTTGACGATGCAAGACTAGCTATTTATGTCGGAATTTTATGAGCTTAATACAATGTATTGTATAAAAAGTTGCAGACAGGAGATCATTAATAACAATGAGAAAGGGTGTCTTAGATAGAACAGAGCCCTGGGGCACACCAGCATTTCTTTTATAGTTTTCAGACTTGAATCCATCCAATACTACTTGTATTGACCGATTTGAAAGTTAATTACTAATCCAGTGAAGAAAACATTCATGAAAACCGAAAGCACACATTTTCGATAATAGAGCCTGATGCCAAACCCTACCAAATGCTTTTGAAATATCAAGTACAATAATCTTACTTTCTCCAAAGCGATGTAAAGCCTTACTCCACTGTTTGGCGAGATGAACCATGAGATCACCACCTATTGCTACGCAAACCATACTGTCAGTCATTAAGAAGCTTTCGATCTTTGAGATATTTCTTGAGCTGATAATTAATCAGCGTTTCCATGACTTTGAAAGAAGGGACGTAAATGCAATCGGTCGGTAATTAGAGGGTGAGAAAGATTCGCCATTTTTGGGGATAGGCTGGACAAATGCGGTTTTCCATCTGCTCGAAACGAGACCTGAGGAGTAGGACAGATAAAAAGCTTATGCTGTGGTTTTGCCATCGTTGAAGAACACCTCTTCAGAACAATAGCGTGGATACCATCCGAACCAGCGGATTAAGATATATTAAGATCTTTAAGGACTCTCTCCACAGTACGGATTAAAACTGTAGGTCTCCTCCATCCCTTACAACAGTACTCGCACACATGAATGGTTAAGAGTTGTAAGTCACTAAGCCCTAGTTCTCAACGGACTTTTGCGCCACCTGTTAAACCAATAAAACCTGAAAATATAGAGTTAAAATAAATGTAAAATCGTAGGAATCTTCCCTTTAATTTATGAATTAATTTTTGAATGAAAAGATGACAAAGAAAAACAGATATTTGACAAAATACATTTATATAGAAACATTGATAAATATAAAGCAACAAATTTAATGGGTAATCATATTTAAGTCAAGAAATTATACCAAAAATTCCCTCAATACCCCAAACAGACGACGAGAATCTATCTAAAACTTTTTGCTGACTCGTTTATTATTTTTCTATCTACCAAGTAAATTCTACCAGTCCACCTTATCCATCTAATATACCTATTATACTATAATGCACCCTACCTGCCAAATCAGACACAACAAAAACACAGAGTCCATCACCAACAACAACAACAACAAAAAAAGTAGAATATAATAACAAACAACTCACTTATCCTCATCCCTTAAAGCAAAAGCCACTGGGGGCTAGAAATAAGAATAGAAATGGAACCGAGGCTAATATAGCTTCATTTCTTTGTTCCTGGATAACGAAGTACATCAAACCTGACAGCTGGATGAGGAACTCTATCCATATATCGTTTCGTCCAACAAAGTCCGCACCTCCTCATCTCCCATCACCATCACGATCAACCCAAACAAACATCTTCGACTTCGCATATTCAGCGTGTGTATTGTTCTCGCTCTCCTCTGTTACTGTTATATACTTTACTTCGTTTTCGTCCTGACAGCAATATCAGTATAGCCAGCAGCAGTAACAGCCTAGCTGTTTCACAATATTTCAACATAAATACCGAAAAAGGACACAAAATTGAAGACACGTCCTTGGCTCCATCCAATGTTAAGGCGAAAACGATGTTATGTGTTGCCTCTTTTCAAATTCAAAACAGCACTCGTCGCCAAAATCCCCCTCTATAAAAAAAAAACAAAGCAACAACAGAAAAAAGTTAAACAACGGAACCGAAGGGTGAAAAAAAAGTAAAACTTACAACCAAAAGATAAATGACCATTACGACTGTAAGCGAAAATACATAGTTCATTCGTCCTGGTGTTGTGTATATTTTCGTCCTCGTCGTCTTCGTCAGCTTTAGCCGTCTTTGGACTGGATTTTTTTTTAAAGCAATGGTCGCCGTCCTCGGTGCCGTCCTCATCCTAGCCGTATGGGAAATTGTTAGAAAACCGAATCAAAAAACAAAAGAAAGAACACCAAACAAAAAAAAACTTAATACTAACTCCTGTTAAGTTAGATGGATGGGTTGATTATTAAAGAAGCACATACGCAAACATCGGCTAAAGTAACATTTTCAAAAGGAAAAGACTCAATTTGTAGGGTGAGAGGGAGAGGGAGGGTTTAACAAATAAGACCAACAAACTCAGATTTGATGTGAGGGAGGATGTGAATAAGCACACACACACACAAAATGCGTTAAGGGAAGATTGAAACATATTGATAGAGCTAATTTGAAAGTTGTTTTGCTTGGAGATAAGAAAATTTGTACCTAAACGTACTTTTATACAAATATCTAAGTACATACTACATGTTCTGACATCTTATGGTATATGTACAAGTGCACAGCAGAGAGAAATGTTGAAAAAAGGCAAACACTTTCACTTCTTCTTAAACAGTATAGGGATAGCAAAATGGCGATTAAACTGTATTTAATAGATCGGTATCGAAGTCTTTCACCCTGAGCTTCAGTCTGTACACATACATATATTATTTTACTAGCTACGCCACGAGGTCTAACTCACATGCTACATTTTAGATCGATCTCGAAGTGGGAACTATCAAAAAGGAAGGAATCCACGATTTGTATATAATCCGCTCGTGATAACCTCCCTCAATTTAACACTGAAAGATTTTTCAAAATCAGACCAGTAGTTCCTGAGATTCGCGCATTCAAACAAACAAGCAAAAAAAACTAACTTTAAAAAAAAAAAAACGCTTAAAATTTGCAAAATCTCATCGATTCTTTATTTGAAACGTTAGATTGGTCCATGACATTTACTTTTTGAAGATAATTTCATTTAAATGTTGACCGCAGCTGCGTCTTAGGTGGTCCATTCGGAAAGTCCAATTTTGGGTAACTTTTTCGAGCATTTCGTTTCGGCCGGAATAGCCCGAATTTCTTCGGAAATGTTGTCTTCCAAAGCTGGAATAGTTGCTGGCTTATTTGTGTAGACTTTAGACTTGACGTAACCCCACAAAAAATAGTCTAAAGGCGTCAAATCGCATGATCTTGGTGGCCAACTTACCGGTCTATTCCTTGAGATGAATTGTTCTCCGAAGTTTTCCCTCAAAATGGCCATAGAATCGCGAGCTGTGTGGCATGTAGCGCCATCTTGTTGAAACCACATGTCAACCAAGTTCAGTTCTTCCATTTTTGGCAACAAAAAGTTTGTTAGCATTGAACGATAGCGATCTCCATTCACCGTAACGTTGCGTCCAACAGCATCTTTGAAAAAATACAGTCCAATGATTCCACCAGCGTACAAACCACACCAAACAGCGCATTTTTCGGGATGCATGGGCAGTTTTTGAACGGTTTCTGGTTGCTCTTCACTCCAAATGCGGCAATTTTGCTTATTTACGTAGCCATTCAACCATAAATGAGCCTCATCGCTGAACAAAATTTGTCGATAAAAAAGCGAATTTTCTGCCAACTTTTCTAGGGCCCATTCACTGAAAATTCGACGTTGTGGCAGATCGTTCGGCTTCAGTTCTTGCCCGAGCTGTATTTTATACGGTTTTACACCAAGATCTTTGCGTAAAATCTTCCATGTGGTCGAATAACACAAACCCAATTGCTGCGGACGGCGACGAATCGACATATCACGGTCTTCAGCAACACTCTCAGAAACAGACGCAATATTCTCTTCTGTACGCACTGTACGCATTCGTGTGGTTGGTTTAATGTCCAATAAAGTAAACTGAGTGCGAAACTTGGTCACAATCGCATTAATTGTTTGCTCACTTGGTCGATTATGTAGACCATAAATCGGACGTAAAGCGCGAAACACATTTCGAACCGAACACTGATTTTGGTAATAAAATTCAATGATTTGCAAGCGTTGCTCGTAAGTAAGTCTATTCATGATGAAATGTCAAAGCATACTGAGCATCTTTCTATTTGACACCATGTCTGAAATCCCGCGTTATCTGTCAAATACTAATGCATGAAAATCCTAACCTCAAAAAAATCACCCTTTATAATGTTAATATTAGCAGCGAAGTTACCAGTTATACGGATCAGAATACACCTGAGTAAGCTTATTTCTTAAATCCCCCATTTTTCTTTAAAAATCATATAATTGAAGAATAAAGAGACACCCTTTAAAATTTGGTAAAACTGAATGTGTGTCAATGTTCCACTTCACAATGGTCCCTTTTGTTAAATTAAATAATTACATATTTTTTGACGTTTCAAGGTTACTAGAACCTAAATCCGGAATATTTAAAGATATGTCTTAACTAACCTGCGGACCTGTGGTAGAGTATCATCAAAATTAACAGAAGGAAGATTTTAAATGAATCAAAAGTGTTTTTCAAAATGATTTTCGACTACTCTCACATTTTAAGACTAAACAATGATATTAACTTTAAACATATTCCATCTTATCAAAAATTTTTTGTTAAACAATTGGTTAAATTTTGAGAAAAATAAGATTAACAGTTTTTTTTCCACAAATAAAATTATCACTTCGAAAGAAATTAGAAGTTATCATTGAAAAATTTGATATTTCATATGTTAACACGAAAACCCAAACATACAAAACAATATTCACGATTTTCAAATTTGCTTCGAAACTTTGTTTGAATTGTTTATTTCATTTATTTACAAAGTTTGGAAACGGAAATATTTTTACGACACTACCTTACCTTTAGTTCTTGTAGTCATGACCAGAACCTTAAAGATGGTTGTGGCTTTCGGCTGACACTTTTTAAGATGACCACATTCCGTAATAGTGGCGTTGGTGTCGCGAAGTGGAGGGATATGTGTTCATATTCAAAAGAAATGCAACTTTTCTGGTTTAAAATAATTAAAACAGATGGCGCTATACTGAGGATATGGTTTGAGCCTAAGATATTAGACATGCTTCAAAAAGTGCTGCCAAATTGAATTAGGAAATTTTGCAATTTAAAATATAAAAAAAGAATTATTGAATTTCAAATGTCATTCATCCAAATCAGACAAGTAAATTACATTCGAAAAACTATTTATTTGAATTTGTTGTGATTATTTTTCATAATTCGTTTCTGGTATATCCTTTGATACTTTTTGCTGACGCATCCATACAAAATGTTTTATTCTTAAAAAATGTATCTGTGATTTGAAATTTCATTTGAAGACACGAAAATTTGTTTTACTTACCTTCATTAAAAAGAAAGTCCCTCTCGTACTTTATCCGAAAAAAGTCATTGTTTTATGAAAATCAGTTTGTTGCCGTATTTAAAATCTTAAACAGTAAATCTGCTTATACAGCAATTTTCCTTTAATAGATTTGAAGTTCAAGTTCTTAGTAATTATTTTCAAGTATTTATGAAATTGATCTATTGCAAGTCGTTCTAAAAGTTTTAAAAGTTTCGTAAGCTCTTGACTCTATATGATTGAATTTATTATAAGCTAATGAAACCAATTAAAACTATCGATTTTATATTGTGGCAATATCAATACCTACAGACAAACAAGTAATTTTACAGTACAATTTGAAGATTTAGCAAAATACAAATTTTAATTTTTTAGACATACAATTTAAATTAACTTATTTTATTTTTCATTAGTTTTGAAATGACTTATTCGTCTTCATTTGACTTTTATTGAAGTTTTGTAAGACCTTAAATGTTATTCCTTTAAGTTCATTATTAAATATTCATTCTAGTCCTCAAACTGAATCCAAACTCCAATTTAAGTTTTATGTGCGTTCAATATGCGTACTTGCCCAACGGACGCCTTAAACGTTTTTTTGGATCTTCTACCAATCGACCTTTTTATTAAATACATAGTTTCCTGCAGCGCTATTAGGCTGAAGAGATCAAACAGCTGGTTGTCAAAACCTTATGGTTAACACAACGAAATTGATTCCCTCAGATATTATCTCGGTTTTAAGGTTATTTTCCCATCCAGAGAAGATTGGGAGGATGACACCTTGACGATAGATTTTTACACAACCATCTTTACTGACAGCTCAAAGATTGATTGCGGAGTTGGTTCTGGGATCTTTTCTGAGTCCCTAAATGTAGCCAAATCCTTTAGGCTTCCTGACTTTGCTAGCGTTTTTCCGGCTAAACTGCTTTCAATAAGGGAGGCATGTAAGATACTTAAACAAAACCCAAACCAAAACCGAAATGTGTCTATCTTTACAGACAGTCAGGCAGCTGTCAAAGCCATTAACTCGGCCACATCCTCATCTAAATTGGTCCAGCAATGCCGCGATGAGCTTGCGAGCCTGAATATTAACCTCGGTGTCACCCTGATCTGGGTTCCGGGCCATAGTGGAATCGTGGAAAATGAACGGGCTGACGAGCTAGGCAGGCAAGGATCGGCCCTTCATAGCTCACTTCCGGAAATGGTTAACATTCCTCTTGGTGCTATGAAGAGTAAAATCTTTTCTATCTACCAAACTGAATCAAACTGAAGGTGGAGCAATTTACCCAACTGCATTATATCTAGGAAGATTTGGCCCACCTATAATAAAACCCGTACAAACGATCTTCTATGCAGGCCAAGGCAAGACATACCCAGGATTGTTGCGGTTTGTACCGGACATTGGCCTATAGGAGTTCATGCGGGGAAGTTGGGTATCTCCTACAACACCTTTTGCCGTAGTTGTAGTGACCAAAGAAAAGTGAAACGATAATCCATTTCCTCTACAAATGTCCTACTTTGGCAAACACTAGAATGAAATACTTTGGAAAAGCATTCTTTCACGAACTTGATGAGCTATCTGAGACAAAGATTAGAGACCTAATCTTTTTTCTCAATGCGACAAAATGGCTCTAACATAATCGCTATGAAGCTTCTCTATAAATCTATCCCTTTCAATCAAAGGCCAAACGAGTTTTTGGTATCAAAACGGCGCACTACAGCGCTAATTGGATCTTAGGCTAGGTTGCCTTGAGATCGCCATTTCTACCTACCTTCCTATGCCTTAGCTTGAAAACTACACTTAGGTTCTTTGCGGTTTCAACTAACTTTATAAGACAAGAATTTAAGATGATAAGGGAAAGTATGAAAGTTCTAGCTTGTTCCTAGAAATAACAACAGATTTTGAAATATTTGGGTTATTACTAAACCATTATTGTCCAACCAGCACGCTTTATTACTTCAAGGTGTTACAACAGAACGAAGCGCATTGCCAAAAATTGAAAATAGCAAGGGACCGAGAATAAATCCCTTTGGTACTTCACTACTTTTAAATACAAATTCGGAAGGAGCTTGTTGTCTATTGTTTAGGTAATGGTTTATTAGTTGGACTGCGAAATAAGAAAAGTAAGACAAGTTTAGGAGTAAACATTGTTTTACGATATCAAAGGCCTTTGAAAAGTTCAAAAGTACTAAAAATTTAATATGGTAGGATATATATCAGCCAAAACTTATCACACCTGTAGGACTCAGTAACTGGTATGATTTTTACCTTTTTCCTTTAAATTAGAAACTTACTTGTCGAACCCATTCAATTAAATATATGAGGTAAATATGGTAGAAGCACTTGCATTCCAAGTTTAAGAAATGAGGAATGCATTTGATCAAGATCAACTGCTTGTGAATGAATAGAGAGGTCACTTTCGATCACATCTTTATGTTTGGTTAGGTTAAAGTGGCTATCCATGATGAAATCGAACACACTTAGGCCAGTTTAATGGCCATTGTGATACCACATACTGTTAAGGCTTCCTGCTTAGCTCAATGGAATCAGTTTGAGTCCTTTACGAAACGTGGAAGGCTGATTATGCTGATATGATTTAGATCGTTCAGATCGTTAAAGAAGAATTGTCATAGGTAATTCTTGCGTTTTTGAGCTAGAGGAGGACATGTACAGAGAAGGTGAACAACCGTTTAATCCTCTTCCTCGTCCATACAGCTTCTACAAAAGTCATTTGAGAATACGCCTAGCCACGTGGCGTTATTTACTATTAGGCAGTGTCCGGTTATGACACCTTATCGAGCTTATATGCGTTCTGCTTAGAGATAGCAAGCAGATGTTTTTTGTGACCTGACACGTGGTGATGTTGTTCCATCTTGTGTTTGCCTTATTCATAGCGTATTGCACTAGCAACACTTTACAAGTAGCAATTGGTACGCCAGCTCTAACCAAACGTGTTAGAATGGGCTGCATTGTAACGTTCCTGGCGAGCTTATCCGCCTTACAGTAACCTGGAATGCCTCTTTGGCCCGGCAACCAGCAAAAGTGAATATTAAACTGTTGTGCCATCTCCATTAGAAATGATAGGCAGTTATGGACTGCTATAGTGTTTGTAGTGACAGAGTCCAGAGATTTGATAGCTGACTGACTATCTGAAAAAATACGGATAACAGATGTTCATATCACGTTTTCTTTAAACCAGGACAAGACTTCTTTTATCGCCAAACGTTGCGCCTGTTATTAAAACGACTAAAGAAAAACTCAATCTTTGCTGTACGTATCACTAAGTCCTTGTTTTTTTCGAATTGAACAATATTGTTGATAAAAAATGTCAAAGTGAAACTCCTTCTATCGCTTATAAGCCAAATCGTTTTGTTTGATTTTTCCTTTTCTGTGAACCAATGTTTCTTGCTTGGAGAGAATTTTTTAGTTTTTAAAGGAATATGCTTATCGAAAGGTTTTAAAACATTACTGTTGAGATACTAAACTTGTTTGCCAGGTGAAGATTGTGAAAGAACATCACTATGAAGTAAAGAGTAGTATATGGTTTTGAAATTCCGGTGTTCGAAGGAATTAGTGTGAATATCTACTTGAAAGTCGAAGGTAAGGAAAATAAGTTCATGTCTTGAGAACACTTTAACCGCTAATTGATCATAAAGTAAAAATTTGTTTTTGTCACTAATAATAAACAGATTCAGCAATGTAGGTTTGAAATTTGAGAATTGAGTTGCAATATGCATGTTCACTGATTAAAGATTAATCTAAGTTCCTTAACAAATGTATTTTCGCCCAGCAGGATGCATTGCAGCCACCAAATAAAATAAGGTTTGTTGAAAAAAATAATGTCTGTTGAGCTTGGTAAATCATTCCACATTCGTGTAGTGCGGCTAAAGAAAGAATCAAGTATAAAGGGAAACTGATAAGCGTTCCTAAAAGTACGGGTATTATGGTTGAATCGTTTGAGGATTCCATATTGATTAAAATAAAACACTGACTTTTCTTATGTATGTAGGGTAGGTATCCACTTTACAAGTAATTTTATTTTTCCTAAATTTAATTTACTTTAATTCCACTGATTTTATTATTTCAATACTTAAATATTCATATGAATCAGTGATTGTGAAAGATTATACAAAACTCAATTTATTTTCATTTCATTTATGCATCATTATGGTATTTTTCATTTATTACACTATGTCGAAGAAAACATCAATTTTGTTTTGAAATTTAGTTCAATTCTTGATCTTGATAATGAAAGTTATGCACCCTTATAATAATGATATCAGTAGATACAATTTTATCGTGATGTCTTAAGAGATTTTACATTTATTTGATCTGTTTATTTATTATGATAAAATTTACTTTAAAAACTAGAAAATAATTAATCAGTTCTTTTCCAAAGATTACACATAGACTGTTTATTATTGACTTTTTTTTTCAATTTAAATTGCATCTTATACCATAAAATTCGTATCATCTAAGAGCTATTTTGTTTTGTTTTTGTTATTCGTTTAATTTACTTAAATTTGTATCTACTTATTATACTTTAGTCAAAAATCAAAAAAAAAAATATACTTCACAGAGAACAACAAACACAAAAGAAAAAGATCTCAAAACTAAAACAAACAGGACTGCTTATTATAACTTAATACAAAGATTCTTTATCATTAATTTAAGAGAGGCTTAGAACGTTGCGTGGCGGCCAGCTTGAAGCCGAACGAAACTCAACGAACCTCATAACACCCCGCACAGAGGCACTATCACATAGGAATCCGCCGCACCAGAAGATACTCGGAAAATTGCTGTCCCTCAACTCCACCACCAGTACTTGCTTCGATGGAAAAGCCAGCGTTCAGCAACCGTGTTAGCACCTGTACGGAATTCAGTTTGCAATAACCGTTAAGTGGAAAGCGGATGATCTGTCGCCAATCACCCTGATTCCAGGACACCCCAGTTCGGCTAGCCTGAGTGCCTTGATTGACTTCGGGGAAGACCTCATCGAGGAGAGAGCGTTCTGCTGATAGCATAATTCGTTCACCAAGGTCTGGAGAAATGTGCAGGGCGACTACTTCGAAGTTGTATTCTGTCGAGCCGATACGGGGCGACGATTTTATCCTTGCTGGCGGTGGAGGTGATATCAGATAGTTACCATTTCGGACTCGGTCTTTCCGCATAGTCTCCAACTGTTTTATCATTGCTATATTGAAGAAGAAAAAACATGCCGCTTAGAAAAATCATTCGGGATGTAAAGCAAAAACATTTCAAAACTTACGTTCAATTTCAAAGTATTTTGCCTCCTCCAGCAGAAGCTCCAAGTCGGGAAAATCATCAGCTATCAAGAGCCTTGAGTTTCTCATGAAATTCAGTACATGCCTGAACATTCCTCCATCACGGTCGATAAAGTAGTGTTGCTTCAATGAATCCAGTACAATTGGTATAGACCCATTAAATAGCCGAGCCAGTTTTGAGTCTGGATATTTGGTTAGAGTCTCTAGGGAACTTGTGTATATCGTTCCACCTACATCAATATGAACTGGAGCTGTGTAACGTGATGCTGCTGCTACACATGGAATACCAGTGATGGGCTTGTGATTCGTATGCAAATAAGAGGTAGCTCCTGAAGAGGTACTACTGCTTCCACCACCACCTCCTCCACCGCCACCACCAACTCCAACTGGCGGTACTGATGAACTGGCCGGTGGGGTTGGTGTGGGCGAAGATGAATTTGAGATCGTCGGTGAGACAGTTGGAGATGCACTAAAAATATTCCAAAAAAGATATTGTTACACAAGGTCGCGTGTTTAGTGTGAAATAGACGAACCTGATTTTTATATCATTCCTGGCAAATATTCTTCCGGTAGATGAGAGATCTCGGGGTTCGATGGATTTCACGTCTCTTTCTCGTTCTCGATCCATATCGCATTTTTTTCTAAAATTACAATAAAAAAATATCATTAATTTTTAATTTTTTTATTTGGTTAGTATTTTCAAAAGAAAGAAACTACAAATGTTCCAGAACTTGAAAAAAAGCGTTTTATGACGAATTTCTACTTGGAGGTAAAGATTTAAGAATGCAAGAAAACAATAAACAAAAGTAGTTTTTCTTTTCCTAGTTTTATGAAAGCTACATTTTCTAAGCTAGGAAGGTTTAGTAATCGGTATTGATTTCTTAAATTCAAATACTCATGCACACGACCGAGAACCTGAGTTTACTCCAGAAGTCGTCTACCCCACTAGATCGTCAAGGGACGCAAGAAGACTGATCGAAATGTGCCAGACGTTAGGACTTACATTATTGAACGGAAGAACCAAGAGTGACCCGAACAGACAATTTACATTCATTAGGGGTACGTCCTGCTCAACCAACGATTACAGACTCGTCCGAAGGAAATGGTTACAATATGTAGAGGATTTAAAGGTAGAAGAACTGGTTTTCTCAGAACACCTGCCATTGTCCGTCAAATGTGTCCTCTCCGAAAACCCGCCCGCCAGTGACGCTACCATGAACCTCTTGCCGAAGCTCCGTTGGAAGAATGCTCATCTTAATAGATACAAAGACAACCTCAATGCCTTAATAGACCCCATCAACATCAACCAGCTCAATTCAAATCTTGGCGCAGATATCCTAGTGAATTGCATATCGGAGGCAGCTAATCCCTTTTAATCAACAATCAGAAAGAATTAGAAAGATCCCTGGTTCGATGCGGACTGCGAAAGGGCTAGGAAAAAATCATTCGGATTTCTGAGACTCTTGAGAACCACTAATTCAGACTTTGCGAAAAGGATGTATTAGGAAACAAATAAAGCATACACAAAGATATGTAAGGATAAACAACACTACTACACTCAACAGCTTATACGAAAATTATCAGAAGTTAGGGACAGCAGGTCTTTTTGGAGACTCGCCCGATCACTAAACGGAGTCCTTTTTGCAAGAAAAATCGAAATAAACATGTTTTAGCTGATCACTTCGAAAATCTTCTTAACTCAAGGATAAATCCAAACGCCATGTTATACGCTACCCCTTACATAGAAAACGAAAGTCTGGACCAACATTTTTAAAACGCAAGAAGTCATCGAGGTAATACATAGATGCAAATACAACAAGGCACCAGGTGAGGACCGAGTCCCATATTAATTTTTCATAAACGCCACCGAAAACTTTTTTGAAAAACTAACGACTGCTTTGAACTATATATTTAATGACGGTATCATTCCCGAAAGCTTCCGCAAAACCATCATTTTCCCTTAATTCAAAAAAGGTGAAGTAAATGACCCTAGCAACTATCGAGGTATATCAGGCAGGCTTCAGGAAAGAATACTCTACTGTTGATCATTTTTTTAACCTAACCTCCATTGCTAGATCCTATCTAGACAAGAGAAAGAAGCTGTACGCATTTTTTGTTAATTTCAAAGCGGCTTTTGATTCAATCGATAGAGACGCCCTTTTTTACAATCTTATCTGCCTTGGAATCTCCCATAAAATGTTGACAGTACTAAGACGGCTCTATTAAAACAATATGACAGCGATATGGAACAGTAACGAAGGATCCAATTGGTTTAAAACATCGACTGGAGTCAAGCAAGGATGCCTCCTAAGCCCACTCCTATTCTCTCTTTTTTTTAGATGACATCACATCGGCTCTTAATGGAGGAATAATATTTGCTGGTATCAACATCAAAGCGCTTATGTATGCGGACGATATTGTAATTTTAGCGGAATCACCTCAAATGCTGCGAATGATGATAAATAAGATTAAAATATATTGCGACCTGTGGAACCTCACAGTCCATACCGACAAATCAAAAATGTTGATATTTCGAAATGGATCTGGTAGATACGCCAGAGAAGAGAGATGGACCTCGAATAATGTCGCTCTGGATTTGGTTAAGGAGTATAAGTACCTTGGAGTTATAATTACCACAAATCTTTCATTCAAGAAGCACCTACAGGCAAAACTAATAGAATCGAAACAAGCCATCAACTGCAACGGGAAGGGAGTGCTGGGAAAAAGTGCAAAATATAAACTTTTCGAAGCGGTGATGAGGTCGATCTTATACTATGCTGGTCAAGTGTGGGGATTTCTACAGTACGAAGAGGTTGAAAAGCTTTTAAGATATTTCCTAAAAAAGATAATCTGGCTCCCTGAGCATACACCTGCGTATATGCTGCACTTAGAGACCGGGGTCCCGCAACTATATATTTTTACGCTGCAGATGCATCTTAACTATATTAAAAAAGTGTTGGCGCTTCCAAATCATCGACTACCTAATGCCATTGTGAGACAGCTGCTCCGAGAGAGGTCACAGTTCTTTATATAATGTTCAGTTAATGGAAAGCAATTGGAGAAACTGGGACCCGACCTTCCAAATATTGTTGGAAAGAATTGATGCCAACATTTTCGAGAAATTTACGGAAAGAGCTGAAGGCAGTGAATCTCGTAATTTGTATAAGGCCTTGCAGCACAACCTTGGTGAAAACAACTATCTCCATGACAAGTATCCGCTAAAGAGCATTTGAACCATCTTTAAAACCAGAGGAGAGCTGATACGGTTAAACTACCGACCATATGGCCTTGAAGAAAGCACGGAGTGTACTCTTTGCAACTAAGGAACAGTGTAAAACGTTCTCCACTTCAAAGGGATTTGCCCTGTTTTGTCACCAATCCGTTAAGCGCATTGGGGAAAAAGCATTCTTAACCAAAATGAAACTCTCGAAGTGCTTAATGGATCAAACTGGAACGTTCTAAGTAGTTTTGTCTTGACTGCACAAAGATATAGAAATCAAGCCATATACATTAGGAATGATGTTGCTTATCAGCTCTTACCACAATATGGCCTTTGCACCAATTCCAAATTTAGACAGATTATCGAGAATTTGATGTGATGTTCTATCTCCTCTAGGCCCATCTGACCATTCTGTTATATCAGCAACTTTCTCGTGTCAAAACTTTTCAGTTAAAGAAAGAGCTCCTAAGAGAACCGTTTGGCAATACGAGAAAGCCAACTGGGACGGTCTCAATAATTACTTCAGGATCTTTAACTGGTCACTATGTTTCCTCGATAGTGACGTTGATGCCAGTGCTGATATCACCACAAGTTTAATTCTCTAGGGAATGAGAACTTTTATATAGAACAGGGTTAAAAGTATCAGACCCAAGGAAAACGCATGGTTCGATGCGAGCTGTAAAGAGGTTATTAGGGCCAAAGAGGTAAGTTTCCGTTGCTATAAAGGCAACCGAACTGAGGAAAGCCGGAAAAAGCCCATATTCGACGGACCAAATTTTTACATGACCAAAAGTTACGGCAAAAAATACTGCAATGTCCCAGTAGAAATTTTTGGTAATTTGTAAAAAACATGAGGAATTCTGCCTCTTCTTCGGTTCCTACGCTCGTTGTCAATGGCACTCCATTTGTTAGCTCTTTAGAGAAAACTTATCTCTTTGCTAGGCAGTTCGCCGTCAATTCTACGCTACCAGTGAGTGTCATGACTCCGCCTGTACTTGAGCGAGTAAGTGATTCTATGGGACCAATCTTTTTTCGCACTCGTACTGTGGCAAGAGTCCTGAAAGATCTTAACACACATAAATCCGCTATTGTTCTGAAGAGGTTTTCTTCAACGCTGGCAAAACCACTGCGTAAGCTTTTTCATCTGTCCAGCCTATTCCCAAAAAAGGCGAATCTTCCTTACCTTCTAACTACCGACCGATTGCACCTACGCCCCTCCTTTCCAAGGTCATGGAAACGCTGATTAATTATCAGCTTAAGAAATATCTTGAAGATCGAAAGCTTCTTAATGACCATCAGTACGGCTTTCGTAGCAATAGGTCCACTGGTGATCTCATGGTTCATCTCACCGAACAGTGTGGCAAATCTTTACATCGTTTTGGAGAAAGTAAGATTGTTGAACTTGATATTTCAAAAGCATTTGATAGGGTTTGGCATCAGGCTCTTTTATCAAATATGCGTGCTTTCGGTTTTCATGAATCCCTGCTTCATTGGATAAGTAATTACCTTTCGGATAGTTCAACACAAGTAGTATTAGATGGATTCAAGTCTGAAAATCACAAAAAAAATGCTGGTGTGCCCCAGGGCTCTGTTTTATCTCCAACACTCTTTCTTATTTTTATTAATGATCTCCTATCTGCAACAACTAATCCAATACATTGTTTCGCTGACGATAGTGCTCTCAGCTTTTCATATTCGTTTTCAGATTCCCATCGCTCTTCTTCGGATGTGGAACTGCAACGACAAAATATGATAAGCTCATTAAATTCCGACCTAAACAGCATTGTTCAATGGGGATTAAAAACCGAGTCGAATTTAATACTTCGAAAACCCAATGCTGTATTGTATCGCTAAAGCGTGATATTCCCGCTTTGCCATTATCCATGAATGGCACTTGCATCAATGAGACTGAACACCTCGATATTCTCGGTATGTGTGTCACCAATCACCTATTGTGGAATGATCAAATACGCGATGTCGCCAAAAATGCCGCAAGGTGTTTGGGTTTCCTTAGGCGATGCAAGAAATATTCCACTCCTTCAGATCTGGCTATTATCTACAAGACTTACATACGTCCAAAGCTTGAGTATAACTCCCATCTCTGGGCTGGTGCTCCTGCAACTTACTTAAGCCTTTTGGATAGTATTGAACGTAGAGCATTTAAATTGATAGATGATAATATAAGTTCATTTACTTCGCTTGAACATAGCCGTAAGGTCTCTTGTCTGACACTTTTTTAACCCTTATTTTAACGGCTTATGCTTAAGTGAAATAGCCAGTTGCATTCCTTACCTTAAACAGTTTAACCGTAATACTCGCGCTTCTAGGAATGCTCATCAGTATACCCTCGAGCTTAATTTCGGCCGTACTACGCGAATGTGGAATGCTTACCACACTCTGTCTTTCCTAGTCATTGCAATATTCAGGAGTTCAAAACCAATGTGCACCGACATCTCCTTTTAAACCTAGACAGATGGGGAACCGTCTCGAAACCTACCGCGTGCTGTTTTTATGAGTTCTTTCTGTCTATTGTTCTTTCTCTTCTGTCCTTCTGTCTTGTATTAATGTCTTGTGTTCTTATCATCTTACATAAACTAGTCGCTCATGGTGCTGTATAATAACTTAACATACAGAGGGTACGATAACTTATCATGCAGACGGTATTATAAGTTTTCAGTGTGGGTCGCATCCTAGCCTCTTTTTTCTGTTTCAAATTAAAAAAAACACACTTTTTTCTAGCTTCTAGCGAAAATTAAAGAAAATTTTTATGAAAAAATTGCTTTTATATGAAAAAAAAGTTAAATTTATTTAAAAATTACTAAAAAAAATTGTTTCCATTTTCAGATATTCAACTTTAAACTTTAACTTCCTGGACCTTGGATGCAAAGGTTTGAAACTGATCACACAAAAATTAATACTAAAGGTAATGTTCTAAAACGAATTTTCCGAAGCCATATTTTGATTCACGTACAAAAATTTCTACTCACCGCGAACAAAAACAATCTGTACAATAATTTCCTCTTAATTCATATTCTTATAATTTTTGCAATATTCATAAAATGAACAAACATTTGGTTTGAGTTTAATTTTTTTCTGTTGTTAATTTTAATATCGACACAACATATTAAAATCCCTTATATTGCCCTCCCGCAATATTTACAAAGAATATACAACTGTATATGTACCTATATCTGCCTAATCTACTATATACAAAATTTTTCCCTTCGCATATAAATATGAGGAGGCCAATTTGCAATTGCCTAAGGACTCACATATACTCTCCCAACCTGCACCCACTCACATCAGCCAACATACAAAAATAAAAAAAAAATTCTCAAAATTGCTTCAAAGTCAGTTAATAAGATTTTTCAAAAAACCACCTCGGGTAGAATTCGTGTGCTCCTCAAGCATTAACGAAAGCAAAACCAAACCCAACCAAAATCTGAAACTTTCCTTCGTATACATGGATATACTCGTAGATCCGATATGTTACACACATATCAATCTCAAAACATCACCCAGCCAGGAGGAAAAAGGGCCATAGGAGGGTTACTTTCCCACCAAGTGCGGGAATCTCAGAGATTGATGCATTTTGTGACCACTTGATATCTTCACCTGGGAGTATATTTCTCATAGGACCCAATATTATATCAACCAATTGGCATGCAGCAGTTAAGGCGGGATAAGGTATAGTTAGGGACCGAAGGAAATGTACGCGTACATAGCTATAGGTGGTATACTCGTACTTCCAAGAGAATTTATGCCAATAAGTGATATCCCAAAACGCGCTATGTACGCGTCTTCTTCCATTCACCTCGAGGTGTACTTGCGAAGTTGTTTTTCGCATATCTAAGCAGAGAGAGGCGAACTTTATACCAAAGGTAACCTTACAACCAAAAAAAAAAATACGCCTGGGAAACTTTATTTTTGATTGGAATAACATTTGAATGCATTCAGGCGTTTTGTATAGAGCTATAAAGTCATAGGTATTGGCTATAATGGTTTCGATATGGAGCTATAGAAAAGGGAAATCCAAAATATTAAATATATATACAAAATGTACAATCTAGATACATGGCTTCGTGTTACTGCCCCTGTTTTCGTTTCTTAGTGGAAATGTAAGTGTTTATTAAGGGATCATGTTTGGGATTCAAACAAAATTGGATTTTAAAATTAAAAACAAAGTGAGGTACTTTCATCATTTAAAAAGTCCTGTTTCCCTAAAAAATGAGATTTTGTAGTTTTAAAAAAATAGTCTTCTGAATACAGTATTATGGTCCTTACAGTATATTGGCACCAACTCTTGCTTTGATTCTTTCCTTGTGTTAACTTCGTCCTACAGCATAAACAACTGAAGCGATTTCCATTAAAGTTTTTTTTTTCTAATAAGAGGTTTCTTTTTTAATAACCCGCCATTTGGTCAGTTGTCACTCTTGAAGAATAAATTTTTTGAAATTTAACAAAGAAAAACAACGCCGTTAAGAAAAACGGGATGACACACGCTTCAACAATAAAATTAAATTGTTAAAACTGTCCATAAAAAAGAATGCATATACTTTACTTTGCGTCCGAAATTAGACTCAACGGAAGACCTAAACACTTAGCAACGTTTTTGGTGACTTGAAATGTGTGTTCAATCATCACAAGAGATGCTTTCTGATGAATATACTTAGATCTGAAATTTGTTCAGTCTCCTCGATGTAAGTAGCAGCAATCTATAGAGACATTGAAGAAGGTTTACTCTTCACGACAGTAGTCAGCATTGAGTTTTCAAAGAATTCCATGTTCCCCACAATGCTGACATGATCAGAATGAAATGACCTTATCATACGTAGTATCCGTAGTGTGATGGTTAGTGCGTAGCAAATAGGACTGCCATGTCAAAGGTCTGATGTTTAGTTCCTGCCTGCGATAGCGTAAGTTTTTTTTTTACTGGTAATGCCTCTTAGAAACAACATATGAACAGTTTCCTAGCTACGATATTAAAATAGTCCTGGTCGATTTCAATGCCAAGGTAGGAAGGGAAGATATCTTTGGTGGAATAATCGGGAAGAACGGCCTGCACGACAACACTACGAGTTTCCCACACCTCAACATTCACAAAGAAACTTGGGCTTCTCCAGATCAATCTACCGTCAACCAGATTGACCATATTGCGATCGACGCCAGACACACTTCCAGCATTATGGATGTACGAACTTTCCGAGGAGCTAACATCGACTCGGACCACTACCTCGTTGTAGCCAAGGTAGCACTTCGGATTTCCAGACCCAAGGCAAAATAGGGACGTGCTGGGAGAAGGTACAACTTCGAAAGGCTACAATCGCCAGAGATCGCCAAATCCTTTTCCGACCGAGTTAAAAGTAACCTCTCTCGAAGTTCTATGCCGCCAACACAATGTATCGGAAACCAGTGGCAACATTGGCAAGATGCAATCAGGGAAGCCGCCTCTGATGTGCTGAGTTTCAAGCAGCCACCAACAAGGAAACTTTGGTTTGATGAGGAATGTCAGCAGGCAAATGCAGTCAAACAACAGGCACGCAAAGCGGCGCTGCATAAAAGGACGACAGCTCATGAGCTCTATGAGCAGAAGAGGCGAGAGGAACGCCGACTTCTCAGAAGAAAAAAGAAAGACATGAGAAGCGTGTGGTCGAAGATGTTGAGAGGTTTAAAAGAAGGAATGAAGTTCGAAAGTTCTATGAACAGGTGAAACGAAATTCACAGGTACATGAACCCAGAACCGAAGGCTGTAAAGACGAAAGTGGAAATATCATAGTGGAACCGCAGTCAATGCAGAGGATATGGAAGGACTAATTCTGTAGACTGTATAACGGCGACGACGAACCGAATTCCACTGTCAGGCAGGATGATCCATTCAACATAGACGGCGAAAGCCAACAATCCCGTCCTCCCGACTTAGACGAAGTAAAGATTGCCATATCTAAGTTGAAGTCTAATAAAGCCGCTGGAGCATATGGCTTGAATGCCGAGCTCTTTAAAGCAGCTGGAGATAAGTTGGTTAGGAGCATGCACCAACTTATCTGTAAGATATAGTCGGAAGAAAGCATGCCCGATGAATGGAACCTCAGTATTGTTTGCCCAATCCTGAAAAAAGGAGACCCTCTAAACTGCACCAACTATAGAGGAATCAGTCTACTTAATATCGCCTATAAAATCTTCTCTGCCGTAATATGTGAACGTCTAAAGCCCATCGTCAACAACCTGATAGGTCCTTATCAGTGTGGTTTTAGACCAGGAAAGTCCACAGTTCACAGATCCTGGAAAAAATCCAAGAACACCAAATCGATACCCACCATCTTTTCATCGATTTCAAGGCCGCATATGACAGCATCTACAGGGACGAGCTGTATAGAGCCATGTCTAGTTTTGGCATCCCTGCCAAACTCGTCCGTTTGTGCAGGATGACCATGGAGAATTCACGCTGCTCCATAAAGGTTGGAAACAACTTAACAGAACCTTTTGATGTCAAAAAAGGTTTTAGACAAGGTGATGCGCTATCATGCAATTTTTTTAACATCGTACTTGAAAGAATAGTGCAGAGCTCACACGTCAATACTAGAGGCACTATCTTTCAAAAGTCTGTCCAATTACTGGCATATGCTGATGACATTAACATAATCGGAAGAACTCAGCGTGATGTCAATGGGGCTTTTGTGAGTATTGAGGCAGAAGCGGCAAAAATGGGTTTAACGGTTAATGGGGGCAAAACAAAGTACATGTTGTCGTCTAGAAAGGACATACAACACCGACGTTTTGGTCAAAACGTAATAATCGACAGACCTAACTTTGAGGTAGTCAAGGACTTCGTCTACCTAGGCTCCGCTGTAAACGCAGAAAACAACACCAGCGCTGAGATCAAACGCAGAATAACTCTTGCTAACCGCTGTTTCTTTGGACTAAGAAAGCAATTGAGTAGTAATGTCCTCTCTCGAGGGACCAAAGTGTTGCTATATAAGACCCTTATCATCCCCGTCCTGCTATACGGTGCAGAAGCATGGACCATGACAAAAGCGGATGAAAGCACCTTGGGTCGCTTCGAGAGAAAAGTTTTTCTTGAGATCTAAGGTCCCGTATGCATCGAAGGGGAGTGGAGGAGAAGATGGAACGACGAACTATACGGGCTGTACAGCGACGTAGACTTAGCCAGAAGAGTAAAAGTCCAACGACTAAGATGGCTGGGTCACGTAGAGCGCATGAAAACCAATGCTCCGGCCCGGAAAGTCTTCGAATCCACGACCACAGGACAGCGCATTAGAGAAAGACTGCAGATAAAGTGGAGCGCACAAGTGGAAGGTGGCCTCACCCAACTTGGAGCGCGAAACTGGAGAAATCTAGCTAGGGACCGATCAAGATGGAGAAATTTGTTGGGTTAGGCCCTAGTTCACATAGGACTGTAGCGCCACCTTAAGTAAGTAAGTAATGCCTCTTCCGAGGAATTGACAAATTCCCCAAGAATGATTCTTTTCATGAAAAGTGCTTTCACAAATTATTTAGCTTAAAACTGTGGGTCCATTTCGTCGTTGACAACATTACTCGCACACAGGAATGGTGTAGAGTTGTAAGTCACAAGGCCCCAGTTCTGAACGCACTGCGACGAAACAATTTAGTGGATTAGAAGTTTTAGACAAAAGATCATTGTTATTAAGAAGAGTGTCGGAGACAAAATGGTGCCCTGTGGCACACAAGCGTTTATTTTGTGTACTTAAGATCTAAACCTGTTCAATACTACTTGAATAGATCTGTGCAAAATATTACTTCTAATCAAACGAATAGTAGCATTTTTGATAAGAGAGCTTGATGCCAAGCTATTTTAACTACCTTCGAAATGTCAAGTGAAATAATCCTACTTTCTTCAAACGTTGTTCGTTCTTCAAAAAATGACTTTAGCTGATAATTGATCAACGTTTCCATGGGCTCCCTGAAATTACGCCATAGGAAATTACGCCAAAAACTGTTTTGGAAAAAAAGCCCAAATAATTTTGGCTTAAAAAAATAGGAAAAAGCGCCCAAAAACAAAAAGGAAAATACGCCTAAAAGTGTGGAAATTACGCCAAACTTTTGGAAAAAGAGCCAAAATACTAAAATGGAAAAAACGCCAAAAAATAAGAACTTTTTGGTGTAATTTCCAAATTAGTATTGGAAATTAAGCCTTTAAAGAATGGACAGAGCTTTTTCTGGCTTAATTTCTAAAATTAATTTGGAATTAAAGCCCAAAAAGTCTATAAAAGAATCTGAACGTACGACGTAACATTGAGCGGCGCGGTGCAACCCGTGTGACGCGGCGCCGATTTACCAACTTCAGACTTTTATAAAATATTTGAGGCCAATTGAAAGGAAAGGTCTGTGATAATAGTCTACAATCAATTTCAAGACGTAAATTATACATAAGCCAAATTGTACACATTGATCTTAAAACATTTCATGACAAGGATATAGTTTTGCCCTTTGGCTAAGACTGTTTTCCATTGTTCATAATTAAGCATATATCATTTAATTTTAAAAATGGAACTTTTTACTAGAAACCCCTGTACAATACTTTTTAACTGAAAACGTAAAAACATTGTTGAAAAATTGTTTTTCCATTCATTTTGATACCTTTTCCAACATTTTAAAGCTTTTGTTTAATTTTCTTCATAACACTATAATTAAACGGTGTTTGAAAAGTTCAGCCGCTTTTAAAGTACCGAAGCAAAGACTTTTTCGTGTAATTTCGACTTACTTGGTGAAAGTTAAAATTTATAAGCACATTAATGCGACTTAGAATGTTAGTCACAAGATTCTTGTGTGGAAACATTTTATTTTGGCTTCTCAGGACCTTAAAGGCGACTTAGAGAACATGTTTTCAAGTAATAAAGTTTTAGCGAGGACTTTCCACAACAATTTTCCGGCTCGGCATGTTCCACACAACATACACCACCTGCAAAGTAGGAGAGTAGACTATATATCCTGTACTGAAAATATGATGGAGCATCTCATCTATAACCTAACCAAAACCGAACTGAACCGCACTTCGAGATCTTAATATGTTTACGAATATTCGAAGTGCCCTTGGTGGCTTGACTTCTTGTTGCTTTTTATTCCGCATACACTACACTTAACTTCACCCTCCGTCTTCCTTCGTCGTCGTTACTCGTTCTCGTAGAATAACTTCTTTCTCGACTTGGGTATGGCTTTTGGTATAACCTATACAAGTTATAAAGTATCATATCCCAATATTGGATGGAAAATCGGAAAGGGCAAATCTTTCTCATGCTACATATAATCCGCCTGTTGGCCACCATCTGATGACGACTTCTTCCTTTTCGTAAGGATTTCTCTTTGCTCTCCGTCTTTCCCTTCATCTCTCTGTTGACTCCCAAAATTTGCCCTTTAGCTAATCTGTTCGTCTATCCGACATCATACAACCCAATGCCACCCAATCTGGGAGTCGTCAGTAATGTATAGGTGTACTCGTGTGTGTGATGTAGCAGAGCCAGAGCGACGGAACACGACCAAGGAGCCCATATCCTCGTACCATAGCAAAGCAAAGCGTAACGTTATGGCATTGCCAGAGGTGTTGGGATTCAAGTGGGCCGCAGCCCAACTCGATGCTTGATAGTGTGGTGGCTGATGGTGGATATGGTTGGTATAAGGCAGAAGGGTATAAGACCGACTAATGGCTCATGGCACTGGCGTTCACTCTCCTTCTTTCTCTGTCTGTTTCGTGCATGGCAATCGCTTCCTCTCCTGTGCGGTGCTCCTGGCTCCTGGGTACAGTTCGCTTTGGTTAAAGATATTTTTTTTTTTTTAATTTTTTTTTTTGAAAAAGTTTTGAAGGCAAAAACCTTATCTCAACTTTAAAGTATACGAGCTTTAGTTGTTGCCTGCTGCTTTGCCTGCTGTGCCTTGCTGGCTGGCTGGTTGTCTGCTGCAACCTCTTTCAATATACCACCATCAGCATCAGTTCGAGCACCAGCACCAGCACCAGTACCAGGCGGCTTGCCCTGTATAACATGTGTGCCCAAGTGGGTTTTCGTTTTGGTTCATATGGTATGGCTATATACATATATTCGGTCGACTTGGCTTAGTGAATATGTGTGCGTATTTAAATGTGTATGTATGTGTGTGTTGAAAAATATAAATGTGAACCTATACAAACATTGGGTCTGAGTACACAAATCTAAAAAATCCTTGAGGCCAAGTTAAGAAGAATTTCATGCCGTTGGCCATTTGGATGGGTTTCGAATTAAATCTCATCTGATGATGATGTACAAACATACTCTTGTTGTACAACCCTCTATACCGATATAGCATATACTTTAGAACATTTCAGGCATTCTCGTTTCGTTACAACTGTACATATAAATGGATGTAGTATAAGGACAAGAAGGAAGGTACATTGGCAGGAAGATAGGGAGAATGGTGTTTTATTAGAAAAGTTCAGAATTGGGGTATTTGTTAATATGTTTGTAAAAAGAAACGAAGTATTTAAACTTATTTTTTTTTGGGAATGATCACCATCATTCGAATTGTGGTCGTACCGCACATTTAATTTTGTGTAAATTGTGTGTAATTAAACATACACAAACACACGTCATATACCCGTGTGAAGAGGACACGGACACTTTTCGAATCCTTAAAAGCGATTTTGTAGTGTTTTTGGTTTTGCCACTTGGTTTAAGAAATGATCTAAGAATAGTTTTAAAAAAAGGGAATGAGTAGGCGGTGCTTTTCCCTCAAACTTTAAATCTTTTTATCTTGAACGAAAAAGTGTGTTACCTTTTTATGTGAACCTCTTTTAACATTGAAAAAATGATCTTATCAACTACAGGTCCATAACCAAGCTTTCTTCAATTCTCAAACTTTTCAAAAGTATTGTCTACACGACTCTTCACAGCAACATAGCTTCTTAAAAGACAGCAGTGGACGTTATCATAGAAGAACTTTAGTAAAGCCTTTGATAAAATCAGTCATACAATTATTCGTCTTCAACTCAAAAGCCTTGATTTGTCACGTTTTTTTTTATGACTCAGATTTCACCAGAAAACCGCGAACATAGAATTGATATTAAATTCTCAATCTCAAATCCCATTTATTTAAACTCAGGAGTTCCTCAAGAGAGTCACTTTGGTCTTTTGATATTTGTCGTAATTATAAGCGACGTTGTTAATATCATATCAACGCTCATGATGTAAAAATACAAAAGGCTATTTCTAAGCTATCTGATTCTCCTTACTTCAATATGGTCTTGCTTATTTCTTGGTGCTACACAAATTTCTTACAACTCAATGTTACTAATTGCCAATTCATACCATTCACTCGTAAGCAATCACATTTTCCCTCCAGAACTTACAGTCTACAAGATGTAACCATTAATTCTGTCGGTTCTATTTGCGACACTCTGTTAAGTTTTCGAGCGCTTCTTGATCATTTCATTAACAAGGCAAACTCATCCCTTAGTTTTATCAAAAGTCCGTCTAAGGAATTCTGCACAGTGTTGTCAGCGTCATAGAATAATCACTGAATGACAAGGAATACACCCTGACAACGTTCTTGGATATTGAGGGAGCCTTCAATAATGTGAAGAACGAAACAGTGAAGCAGGCCTTGGACGACCACAAAGTCGAAAAGGCAATAACACAGTGGATAATGTGTATGCTCAGAAAGAGACAAATTAACTCTGAGCTAGCGGAAGAAAGGGTGAGAGTAACCACATCCAGGAGCACTCCTCAAGGTGGAGTTCTCTCACCGCTACTTTGGGTTCTTGTCATGAACGGCATACTCTCTAAATTGAAATCAAGTGGAGTAAGGATAATAGCCTACGCTGATGATCTTGCATTACTAGCGACTGGCAAGTCCCTTTCCACTATCAGTGAACAAACCGAATACGCCCTCTCGTTGGTAAGCTAACGGTCTATGAACTGTGGGCTGACAGTCAATCCAGGCCCAAAATCCCTGATTTTAAAATACCTTCAATTGAAGACTGCCTTCTTAAAATCTCTGATCACGAAAAGTATCTCGGTGTGAACTTAGATACAAAACTAAACAGAGGCGTTAACACCAAAGATAGATTCAAAAAGGCATCGATTGCCTTTTACTTCTGCAATAGAATTTTCGGGAAAACCTGGGGACCAAATACTAAAATTATCAGATGGATGTATTCGCCAATAATTAGACCAATACTTACCTATGGTAATTTGGTATGGTGGAAAGCTTTAGAAAAGAGCACGAACCTGAAAACTTTGACAAAAATTCAAAGACTTGCGTGCACTGCCATTACGGGAACAATGAGATATACTCCGACTGCGGGACTGGAAGTTATGCTCAATCTAATTCCCCTAGACCTTCTTGTTCAATAATCTGTGGCCAAAAGTTCCCTGAGACTTAGTCAAACTAAAGTCTGGATAAACAGTTCCATAGGACATGCCCAGATCCTTCATAAAGTTATGGGTCATAGTTCTACAACAGACTATAAAATATCCAAACTTGATTTTCATAAACCATTCCAGGCTGCCATCCCAAGCAGAGAGGAATGGATAGATAATATACCATACTCCAGTGAGTCGTCAATAGCAATCTATACCGATGGCTCTAAAATGGACACTGGTGTAGGGGCAGGCTTCTATTCTGAAGCTCTCAAGTTAACCGCATCGCTTAGGCTTCCAAACTACAGTAGCGTCTTCCAAGTGGAGGTCCTGGCAGTGACAACAGCTACTAAAAAGGTATCAATGATGGCGATACCACGAGCTGATATCACCTTTTACATTGAAAGCCAAACGAAAATAAAAGCGATTACTGCAACTGAGGTAAAATCAAAGCTGCCGCGAAGATCTTAAGGTTCTTGGCGTACAGCACAACATGAGACTCTGCTGGGTCCCAGGCCACAGCGATATGCTAGGCAACGAGAAAGCCGATGAATTAGCAAGATTAAGGTCAATGCTTGACGAATGCCAAGCTCAGTTAGTTAGCACCCCTACCTGTTATTTAAAACAGGAAATCTCAAAAAGAATAACTATCAAGGCCGACGAAAGGTGGAACCTTCCTGACACCTGCGGCACTACAAGAAAGATCTGGCCCTGTTTTAACAAACAAAGAACGGAAATAGTTATGCAGCTAATACACCTATTTGTTAGACCTCTCATTGAATACGCCAATCAAGCCTGGTCTACCCATCAGAACTCAAAGAAATAAATCTGTACAAAGCAGATTTCTTCGATTTGCTACCCGCGGTCTTCCTGGGAGTGCTTATCTAGGTATTCTTACAAGCTTATGAAAATGGTTTTAAACTTATTCTACTCTGAACGTCGAACTTGTCGAGTTGTAGAAGCTGAGTAAGGTCAATGATTCTCGAGAATTTTTTCCAGATGAGTCCTGAAACTAAAGGACATTTTTATCCCTCTACCTTCCCAAAATCATCATCCACTCCCACATAAACAAGACATACCAGCCTACGTTTATGTCACCAACTCCCATCCCACCTCCCACGTTTGTAATGGCGAAAAAGCTAGCAACGGTCCTACCTGCTATACTCCTTCTCACTCTAGGTAACCTAGCTCAATTGCTGTTACCGGTCATGGTTTGTGGCGACCAGAGATCTTGTGACCTTTACAAGCTTGCTGTCAGCCGGTTAGGTGAAGTTTGGCCAGGTGCGAAGCTCGAGGTTGTCGCTGTGGAAGACATTCCTAGCAGACCTAGAACCCGCATCTGGATACCGATCGAACCTGCTGGTATCGAGGACATTCTCGAAATGGTCAAAGTGTGCAACCCGTCCCTTCCGACGCATAACTGGAAAATAGCCAAGCTAGAAGAAGTGAAGGGTCTTGGTAGGAGCGCCATTGTGGTACTGAATAAAGAATCCTTGGCTCTTCTAGCCCTAAACGAGGGCTCAATAAACTATGGTTTCGAAACCATTAAAATTCGAATATATAAAAAAGATGAGGGCAACTCGGAAAGCGGGCCTCCAAAAACTACCGAAGGTGAACTAGTGGTTGGTGAACCTGGGACGTCGTCTTCTCTCCTAACAGAGGGTGACGGTGCACCCTTGTCCTCTCCAATCGCGACTGCAACCCTCTACAAAAGTCGTAGACAGTCCATTCATAATGGAGACTGAGGACGACCTTAACATGTACGGTGTGGTAGTATGGTGGACTGCTTTAGAAAAAGGTATAAACAGGGATAAGTTAAATAAAGTCCAACGTTCAGCCTGCCTATGTATAAGCGTCTGCAGCACTGGACACCTTGCTCTACCTTACACTTGAATAGCAAGCTCTGCTATTCGCCTCAATGCTTCGTCGCAGTGGACTAACAACAACATTGGCCACTCCGTAATTCTAAGGTACTTAAAATAAATTCCAAAGCACACAGACTAAACCATCCCCCAACTACAATTCGACAGAAACTTCCAGATTTCTATACCTACCAGATCTTTTTGAGAGGATACGACATTATTGGAGGATGAGTGTAGTCTGAAAGACTTAAATTAAGTCTCTCATTCCGCCTTCCCAATCGTTGTAGCGTGTTCCAGGCGGAACTTTTGGCGATTAAAGAAGTCTTGTCTTGGCTCAAAGAAAACGTGATATCAACTTCTGATATCCGTATTTTCTCTGACAGCCAGGCCGCTATCAAATCTCTGGACTCTGTCTCTACAAACTCTATAACAGTCCATAACTGTCGATCATCTCTAATGGAGATGGCGCAACAGTTTAATATTCACCATTTCTGGGTGCCGGGCCATAGAGACATTCCAGGTAACTGTAAGGCAGATGAACTCGCCAGGAACGGTCAGTACAGCCCATCCTACCACGTTTGGCAAGTACTGGCATACCAATCGCTACTTGTAAACTGTTGCTAATGCAAGACGCTGCGAGGAGGGCAGGCACCAGGTGGAACAACATCACCACGTGTCAAGCCACAAAAAACATCTGGCCAGCACTGGATATAAAACGTTCAAGGTGCTTGCTCTCTCTAAGCAGATCGCATAGAAGCTCAATAATAGGTGTCATAACCGGACACTGTCTAATAGGAAAGCACGCCACGAGACTAGGCGTATTCTTAAATGACTTTTGCAGAAGCTGTATGGACGAGGAAGAGAAAGAAATGGTTCTTTATCTCCTCTGCACATGCCCTGCTCTAGTTTGAAAACGCAAGAATTACCTAGGAGAATTCTTCTTTAACGATCTAATCGATCTAAATCATATCGGTATAATCAGCCCCTTACGTTTCGTAAGGGACTCAAGTTGGTTCCATTGAACTTAGGAGGAAGCCACTTTAACCTAACCTAACCTAACCTATTTATGTGCAAACCTTCAAAAAACGCAGTAAAGTTATTCTCTTTCTAGACCAGCTTTTAGTAGCTACCATAAACTCATCATTTCCTCTAGAAAAGTCACGCATGCCCCTATCCTTGGCCATACCATACAAGTAACTACTCGCGGGTTCAAGCCTATACTTAAAATAAAACAAACAAAAAAGATTTAAGTTTAGGTTCAGGTCTTTTTGTTTTGTTTAATAGCTTGGACTAGAAGGAAACAACAACAACAACATGGTTGAAAATCTCAAGATTTTTGTTCCTTGTGAATTGTTGAATTGATACAATTGAGGGATAAGGTTTTTAACGTAAACCTTAAACTCCATTCCAGTGTTTCATCACCTGACTAAAGATCCTGAATAGTTTCGTCGTCTCATTAAACATCCTGAAAAGTGCTTTCAATTTACGAAACATCACTTTTTTGATTTCGAATGTTCAATTACCGCTCAAACCCATCATGAGCCACAAACCGCACTAATTGACAGTCTAAACATTAAATATACTCACACAAAAAGGATATTAATTTAGAAAACAGAAAACTAATCAGCCATGCATTATGATTAGCTATCGCTTTGGACTTTTCTCTGCTCTGCAACTGAATACTGAAACGATGATGCACATTCACAATAACAAACCAAGGCAGAAGCAACATCATCCATGAAATTGAAATATAGCGATAAGTGCATTTCGCAGGAGCGCATTAGGAAATGTGGCAATTAAGTGAAGTGTAAAATTACAACCACCATCATCAACCCAACATCCATAATCAACACACATGTATGTGTGTATGTGTGATGATGATGATGATAATCCTGCCACTTTCAATTATTATGTCTCTCTATCTCTTTGAATGACTACGACTGCAAGGATAACGATGACGAGGACGATGATGACGACAAGCGACGCGGTGCGACGACGGTGCTCTATTTCGAATGGATAAGGCATCTGATTTTTCTTTATATGGTGTGTTCTGTTGCTTAATGTGTTTGTGCGTTTCTGTTGCATCATCAGACGAATGCGAATTGTGTGTATATGTGATCATTTCGCATGATTAACCTCGACAACACAAAAGCGCATCCTTTCACGTTTCACCTTTCATTTGCAATGACTTCACATACATAGTCAAAGGCTCCTCTCTTATTCCTACAGGATAACAGATAGCACAGTAGTTATAGGCAAGCAAACACGTTAATGGGTTTGCTCACGTGTGAAATCTGGAATTTGGCAGGATGTAAGTGCCTATATCCTTGCACAATTCACATTTCACAATTCAACTTCAGGTTTTACCTCTTTGGTTTTTATATGTGTCGGTAATTTCAAACGCGCCTCTTCCTTTACACATTCGTACAAATATCGTTTGTCGGCTCGTTTGACTTTCAAATTTTAGATTTTAAGCTTACTGGAGTTATCGAATTTAGTCAATTAAAATACTTCTCGATAGTCAAAGTCAGACACTAAGAGGTGTGCATTCACATCATTGCACCCGTTACAAACGAAATACAAAAGCCTAACCAAACCACGCTGCTTGCATTTTCAAATTTAAATTAGTTCCTTTAATATTGTGCAATCAAATGTACATTTTACATGTGTACAGTACATACATATGTTTTTTGGAGAGAGAATTAAAACCAAAATAAAAATTGATTGCCCAAAAAAAAAAAATACAGAAAGCCAATCAAATCATGCGTAAGGTTGAAATTACCAAATTTATTGACAAGGTCTATTACAAAGGACTTATACTCGTATATGGATTGTACCTGTACAACTTTGAATGTTAAATGAACTTTTCTTGGAAAATATTGAAAAACAATTCTATTTTCATTTAAAATACCGAACTATGCACAAAGTTATACGTATAAGGACAACGCCTCTTACTAGGAATGGGCTTATTTTTATTTTTTAAATAACCGATATAAATTTCTCGTGAAAGTGGAACTTTTTCTAAGAACTCGCTGGAGCGAAACTCTTTTAAGCGATTTAATTTGAATAAAGGGCTAAACTATTAACTGGCAATTGATATTATTTGTTTAAAGAAGTAAAGTGACAAGAAAGTATTAAAAAAATCACACAAATAAATTTAAAAAAGAGGCTGGGATGCTACCCACACTGATAACTTCCCACCCCGTTGGTCGATTTGTCTTGCTTGAATGTTTATAGGTTTTCGTTGTGGGTTAAAAAAGTTGTTAGTTGAATTATTCTTAAATATTTTAATATTACCAACAATATTTTTTATATAAAGAAATAGTTTAGTTTGAAAATCTTACTTACTTACTTAAGGTGGCGCTACAGTCCGTGGCGGACCTGGGCCTCATCCAACAAGCGTCTCCAGCCAGCTCGGTCCCTAGCCAGCTGTCTCCAGTTTCTCACGCCAAATTGGTTGAGGTCCTCCCCCACCTGGGTGCGCCACCTGAGTCGCGGTCTTCCTCTACTGCGCCGTCCCTCGGGATTGGGTTCGAAGACCTTCCGGGCTGGAGCGTTGTTATCCATTTGCTCTACATGACCCAGAAATCTAATCCGTTGGACTTTAATTCTGCTAACTAGGTCAGTGTCGCTGTACAGCCCGTACAGCTCGTCGTTATAACTTCTCCTCCATTCTCCATCTATGCGTACGGGACCAAAAATCGCCCGAAGAATTTTTCTCTCGAAGCATCCTAAAACGCTCTCATCTTTCTTTGACAGGGTCCAGGCCTCAACGCCATAAATGAGAACCGGGATGATGAGTGTCTTATAGATGGTGATTTTACATGCTCGAGAGAGGACTTTACTTCTCAATTGCCTTCTAAGTCCAAAGAAGCAGCGATTTGCAAGAGTTATTCTTCGTTTGATTTCAGCGCTGGTGTTGTTGTCTGCATTAATAGCGGTGCCTAGGTAGACAAAGTCCTTAACTACCTCAAAGTTATAGCTGTCCATGGTGACGTTTTGTCCAAGACGTCGTTGTTCAATGTCCTTTTTTGATGACAGCATATACTTGGTCTTGCCCTCATTGACCACTAAACCCATCTTCTTTGCATCCGTTGCAAAGCTCAAAAACACTCCACTGACATCACGCTTTGGTCTTTCAATTATGTCAATATCATCTGCGTATCCGAGTAATTGGATGGACCTTTGGAAGATTGTACCTCTAGTGTTGAAATTTGAGTTTTGCACAATTCTTTCCAGAACGATATTAAAGAAGTAGCATGACAGTACATCGCCTTGTCTAAAACCTTTTTTGACATCAAATGCATCGGTAAGATCTTTTCCGACCTTGATAGAGCAGCGTGCATTCTCCAATGTTATTCTGCACAAACGGATAAGTTTGACCGGGATGCCAAAATTAGACATTGCTCTGAAGAGCTCTTTCCTCGGGATGCTGTCATATGCGGCTTTAAAATCGATAAAGGGATGGTGGGTATCGATTTGAAGCTCCTGGGTTTTTTCCAAGATCTGCCGTAGTGTGAATATTTGGTCGATAGTGGACTTTTCTGGTCTGAAGCCACACTGATAAGGACCAATCAAGTTGTTGACGAATGGCTTCAGACGTTCACATAATACGGCAGAGAGGATCTTATACGCAATGTTAAGGAGACTGATGCCTCTGTAGTTGGCGCAGTTTAGAGGGACACTATGCTGAGATTCCACTCATCGGGCATGCTTTCTTCCGACCATACTTTGCAGATGAAATGGTGGATGCTCCTTACCAAGTCATCGCCTGCTGCTTTGAATAGTTCGGCAGCGATGCCGTCAGCTCCAGCAGCTTTTTTTTGACTTAAGTTTAGATATAGCTATCTTCACTTCGTCAAGGTCGGGTAGGTGGAATTGTTGATCTGCGTCCCCGAGGTTGAGTGGTTTTATCTCCCTTACAGCGGAATTCGGTTCGTCATCGCCGTTATATAATTTGGAGAAATGATCTTTCCATATTCTCAGCATGGAATGCGGTTCTACTACGATGTTCCCCTGATCGTCATTACATGCTTCGGTTCGTGGCTGGTACCCTTGGGAGGTTTTTTTTTACCTCTGGGTAAAATTTACGAACCTCATTCCTGTTGTGACATCCCTCTATCTCCTCGATCGCGCGCTTCTCATGCTCTCTTTTTTCCGTCTAAGAAGCCGGTGTTCCTCTCTCCTCTTCTGCTCGTAGAGCTCGTGAGCAGCTGTAGTTTTTTTGTGCAGCGCCGTTTTGTATGCCTCTTGTTTCGCTGCGTGCGCTTGCCGGCATTCGTCGTCAAACCAGGGGTTTCGCTGTGGTGGCCGTGTGAAACCTAGCACTTCAGAGGCGGCATCTCTGATGGCTGCAAGGCAATATTGCCACTGATTTTCAATTCTTAATTCAGGAAGCATAGGACTCCTTAAAAGGTTATTAGAGACTCCATCGGAAAAGGACATGGCAGTCCCTTGCGATTCAATGTTGGCCTCTCAGAATGTTCGGATATCCTGGATACTGGAGAAGTGTCGTGCGCCGATCCCAATGTGGTCAATCTGGTTGAAAGTTGATTGATCAGGAGATTTCCATGTCCCCTTGAGGATATTAAGATGCGTGAACTGCGTACTAGCTACCAGAACGACTCACCCCGCAGCGAAATCGACCAGCCTGAATCCGTTGTCGGAGGTAGTGTCGTGCATTCTGTATCTCCCGATTATGCCACCAAAGATGTCTTCTCTTCCTAGCTTGGCGTTAAAATATCCTAAGACAATTTTAATGTCATAGCCAGGGCACTGCTCATATGTCTTGTCCAAGCGCTCGAAGAATATGTCTTTGGTGTCTTCATCTTTCTCCTCTGTTGGGGCATGCGCGCATATGAGGCTTATGTTGGCGAATTTAGCCTTGATGAGGATTGTCGTGATGCGCTCGCTCACACTGTTGAAACTCAAGACTTTTTTCCTGAGCCTAGTTCCAACAACAAATCCACACCTAAATAGACGCTGTCTTTGTTCTCGGTAGCAGTCGCCGTAGTAGATATCGCAGTCTTTTAGTTTGCGTTTGCCCGGTCCATCCCATCGCACTTCTTGGATAGCTGTAATATCTGCCTTGCAGCAGTTTAGGGCTTCCGCTAATTGTTCGGCTGCACGTGGTCTGTTAAGGGACCTAACATTCCACATACATATCCGAAGTTCGTTGTCCTTATTTCGTTTGCGTGGGTTGTCAACAGTGAATCCGTCCGTATCCGAGGATTGTTGGTGCTTCGAAACTTAAGGTATTTTTACGGGGCCAGGAAGTCATCCCGACGGCACAAGCCCCAACCTGGAAGATCAGATCCTTAGTATAACTCCAAGGAAGGGGAGCCGGATAAACCGCTCCTTACATTTCTGGGCTCCGAATATGTCGAAGAAGCCCTATAAGGTGTTCACTAAGAACTTCAACCTTAATGGAACTGTAGACGCCACCGTTGATTCCATCTCGAGAATTCGTCCGCTGCCGCCTGGATAAGGAGAGGTGCCTTAGTGGGAACACCTCTCCCCACCTCTCTCGTTTGCTGCACCCAACAACTTTCCACTGGGGTTGGAACCCAATCGCTTTGTCCTCTTGAATGCACATGTCTACCATTTGAATATCAAGTCAGTTTGAAAATCTAATTTTGTTCAATAGAGTTCTAGTCAAAAACTAATTTTTACCAATATAAGTGGCATTTCTTAAATTTTTACAAATTGGATGAATGAAATTAATTTGAGAGATATCAAAAACCGAACATCAATTTTTACCAAATTTTCTTACTATTTTTTGTAGATTTAATTTTTTTTATGAAAAAACGGACAGTATGATATCTATAGAAAAAACTACTAAATATTGAAAACAATATTTTCTATGAATTAAAACAATTAAAAAAGTTGTAAATAGAGCAGCTGAAATATATATTCCTAAGACCCAAGCCTTTCATTCAAATGAAATTATATTAGCCGAACATATCTTACGATTGATTCGCATGCGTATTTCGGAAAGAAGAAAATGGATTAGGTTTAGAATCGATATTTTTAAGAAAAATGTTAAAATTTTGAACGCAAAAATAAAGGAATAACCTCTTATCTAGTTTTTATAAGGGATCCAAACCTTTTTGGAAGGTGACAAAAATTATTTAAAAAAAAATTTCAATCATTCCTCCTCTTCGAGCCAATGGCTGTTTTCTTGTTACTCAATCTGAAAAAGTAACCGCATTGGCTGACTGTTTTTGCCAAAATCATTCACTATCATCTCATCTCAGTGACATTGTGACTGAAAATATTGTTCAAGATAAGCTTTTTTGAGCTCAATTCCTTACGGAGTCACGTAAATAATAATTACTGTGAAGGAATTGATTAAACAATTAAAACCCACAAAATTATATGGTCCTGATGGTATGAGCAACAGGTTGCTTAAAGCCCTACCATTAACAGCCACCAAGTATCTTACAATGGTTTTCAATTGTTGTATGATTCTTTTGTATTTCCCGAATGATTGGAAGAAAGCAAAAGTTGTAGCTATCTGCAAACCTAGTAAAGCAAAGAATAATCCTCCTAGTTATAGGCCTATTAGCTTATTAAGTACGGTTGGCAAACTATTTGAAAAGCTAATTAATCGACGATTACTAAACCATATCGAGGGAGCAAACATATGTATACCTCCACAAGCCATCACATTTTAAGAATTAAAAATCACGTCAAAAGTAACCTTAATTTAAAATTATCGACTGGTCTGGTACTTTTGAATATTGAAAAAGCCTTTGACACTGTTTGGCACGACAAGTTAATTTACAAACTTATGATGTTTGGTTTTCCTAAGTATCTAATTAAATAAATAAAAAGTTTTTTACAAAACAGGAAATTTGCTGTACACGCAGACAGTGTACGCTCTATTCTTTTCGATATATTTAGTGGAGTTCCACAGGGATCAGTGCTGGAACCCATACTTTTCAACGTTTATTTGTCCGACCTACCATTTTTGGAAGCAAACACTAAATTTACTATGTTTTCTGACGACACAGCACTTTTTTCGTCCAGCATATTGCCTCACTGTGCAATCAGTAGTCTACACAATGCTCACTTAATAGCCTTCAACACTTTTTTCATAAGTGGAAAATCAAGGTCAATGCTTCAAAATCGCAAGCTGAATGGTTTTCTCGGCGAAGAAAATCAGATTTTTTTTGCTAAACTCCGTCAATATCACTTGGTCTGAAAACTGCAAATACACTTGACAAGAAACTGACTTTTGACAAATATATCGATAGTACGATTAACAACACTAATCTTTTAATACGAATTTTATACCCGTTTATTAACCGCAAATCAGGTCTTGGCGTGCATAATAAAATTTTGATATTCAAAACTATTTTGCAGCCTATACTTACATATGGTGCTCCAGTGTGGTTTGACTGCGCTGAAACCTATTTAAAGAAGCTTCAAAGAGTGCAAAACAAAATATAAAAATTAATGCTAAATTTGCCAAGGCATTATTCTACAGTCAGGCTTCATGATAAGGCTAATGTTAAACAACTCAAGCTTGTAATTTATAATTTGCAAGAAAATGTTTTTTGAAGATGTTCTTATTATGATAATGAGCTTTTTTTTTTTTAATTCACAAGCACTAAAGGGGTTATTAGTACCCTTTATATGTTTATATTTAAACACAGTGCGAGCGTTAGGAAAATAGTGAAGGATTTAAAATTAGATACCGGTGCACATTGGCCTTAAAGTTCTGAACATCAAAATGGGAGGGAAAAATAGAGTTGGCCAAAGGATTCCACATCCTCGATGTGCGATTTAAGAAAGAATATCTGTACTTGACAGTACGCCCGATATTGAGCTCAAGGGTAAACTAATAAGCATTCCTAGAAGTGCGAGTATTGCGGCTAAATTTTTTGTAAAAATATCGATAAAACAATGAAAGGCATGAAACATTGCGGCGGTGTTCTAGCGATGTAAATGTATTGATTATAGTTCTATCGCCTATCATTTTTAAAGCCTTTTTTTGCATTCTATCCAAGAGATTTAAACTTGTTTTAGGGGTACCTGCCCAGATATGCGAATTATATTCAAGCTTTGGACGGATGAAAGCTTTGTAGATTATAGCCAGATCAGTAGGGATGAAAGGAGGCAGCATTGAGTTTTCGATGCATTGAATTCTACACGGTTTTTGATTCCCCATTGTACAATGCTGTCGAGATAAGAATTTAATGAGCTTATCATACGCTGTAGTTGAAGTTCCACATCCGAAGAACAAGGATGTGAATCTAGAAACGAATATGAAAAGCTGAGGGTACTGTCATTGGCGAAACAGTTTAATGTATTAGAAGTGACAGACAAGAGATCATCTATGAATAAAAATAAGAGAGTCGGAGACAAAACGGAGCCCTGCGGGACACCAGCATTTATTTTATGAATTTCAGACATGAAACTATCCAATACAACTTGTATTGAACGGTTAGAAAGGTAATTTCTAATCCAATGAAGAAGATAATCATCGATACCAAAAGCACGCATTTTCGATAGGAGAGCTTGGTGCCAAACTCTATCAAATGCTTTTGAAATATCAAGTGCAATAATCTTACTTTCTCCAAAACGATGTAAAGATTTGTTCCACTGTTCGGTGAGATGAACCATGAGATCACCAGTGGACCCATTGCTACGAAAGCCATACTGTCTGGACATTAGCTCCCGTTTTTCAAGATATTTCTTAAGCTGAAAATTATTTAGCGTTTCCATGACCTTGGAAAGAAGGGACGTAAGTGCAATTGGACGATAGTTTGGGGGGGAAAGAGGATACGCCTTTTTCCATTCACTTGGGAAGAGACCTGTAGAATAGAACAGGTCGAAAACCTTACACAGTTGTTAATCCAGCGTCTTCAAAACAATAGGGTTAATACTATCCGGCCAGCGGATTTGTGTGCGACTGCACGAGTGCGAAAGAAGATTCGTCACATAGAATCATTTACGCTTCCAAGAACAGGAGGACTCGTTACACTTTCCGCTAGCGTCGAATTAGCTTTATCAATCGAGCTTACATAGGGAGTGTCATTGTGGACAAGTGTGTTTCGTACGTTTTTTTTAATAATGACCAGAAATGTTTACTAACTTTGGGACATTGTAGTATTTTTTGCCTTTGCTTTTGATCACGCAAAAATTTGTTTCGTGGAATATGACTGTTAAAGGTTTTTCTAGCTTGTTTGAACTTATACCAGTTTTCCCCAGTCGGGTTGGGTTCCTCAGACGGAACCAAACCATGAGTTCTCTTTGGGTTTGATAGATTTCACCCTATTAGGGATAAACTGATTGTGTATTTATTAGGGTCAGAGGTAAGAAACAATTCTAAGTTGTTGGTGGATTGAGCTGCATCGACAAGCTGAGTTAATTGATTTTACTCGGCAAAGATCTCAACATACCTTCCTTCCGGTGTTGAATGAACAGAATAACGAAGCCAAGAAGAATTGTGTACATTGAAATCGCCCGCAATGATGATTTCAGTGTGACGATAATGGGCAACAATTCGTTGAATGGAGACAGACAGAGCATCAATTTCGTTAAAGGTTGAATTTCTGTCCAGATTTCGACTTCGATTGCGTCTTATTTGTACTCATATTATAAAGTTGAAGAGTTTTTTTTGTTTAGGCTTTAATCTGAAGGACAACTACATATTCCGATTTGATAAATTTGTAAGTGTTAAAGCTAATAAGAGCACTAATTGAAAATTATTCAAAATTGGGATTCTTTTTCCTTTTGAGAGCTTCTACTAGGTGCGCTTTAGAAACGTTTAAAGTTTTCAAAAAATAATATATGACAGAATTGTTTTCCTTTAATAGTTCTTCTGGTCATAGCTTAATCAGAGATCTTTAGAGCAGAATTCTTTCCAGTTTCTAGCCATTATCAGCTTCATTCTTCAGCTTCATTCTTCAACAGGAATAACTGTGGTATACGTCATTTCGGTAAAAACTTCTGTCCAAAACAGACTTTTTGGACTTAACACTCACTTTAAAAAAGATTTTTACTATGTATTTTCCAAATTTGTTCCAACTAATCTTTTCGTTTCTTATTACACTAAATTTATGTCAATATTGCAAACCTAAGAAAATATACTTAATTTGAAGTAACCAAAAGTACTTTGAATGTAAACAATATCTTTTTTGTTCTGGAGATATTTGAGTCAAAAACGAATTTATACCGATTTGGAGTTCGCTTTTTGAACCTTTTCTTTTCTTATAAGAAAATGCTGATTGCTGATTAGAAATACGTTCTTGTTTTCTTCAAATTTCTTACAAACTCAATATCTCAAAAATTGGACAAATTTCGTAAAAAGTTAAATCCATTAGAAAAACTTCTTACATTTTAAATAAATCAGATGCCTAATTGAAACTTCACATTTATATTAAAAATAAATCATTCAATTTTCATTTATTGGTCAATGTTGGTCCTTCATATTGTTCATTTAGACTATGAGAGCTTTAAGAACGTTAAAGGCAATTTTAAGTCAGTGAAAAAGTCAGTCATACGTAGGAAAAGCTATAAAGCCTTAATTTTATTTGTTTTAAAAGGAAATTAAATTAAAAGAAAAAAACACCCACACACAGATTTTTTTCAATCCCTCCCGGTTTAAGTGATGTGTGGTAATACAAACTTGTAAACATGACACCAATACCATCATTAACGTATTGAAAAATAAAACGTGACCCACCTTAATAAGGAAAGTCATTATCCGTATTTATTTTTCAATTACCAGGAAAATGTGTGTCACATACCAACATACTTAAGTAGGTAAAAAATTATAATGTACCTTCAATCTACATATGTACAGTACAGTACATATATCTCAACTGTTAAACTATGTGTGTGGGAAAAAAATAAAGAAATAAAACAAAAATCGTTAAAAATTACAAAATGTTTACAGTTATTATCCCGAAGGCATGTAGTGTACCCTCTTACTGCTCAGAACGTGTAAAAAGGAGCAAAGAGCAAGGAAACCTCAGCGAAAACTGGCTGCACTCGTAATGTTGACCAAACACCTACTTTTCATTACCAAAAGTTCTTCCTTCAGTTCCTTCGTATACGGTTTACCTGTAACCAACGTGTTGTTGTTTCCTTTTGAAGTTAACATACACACGAACCCTCACAATGTGAAACATAAAAGGAACACCGAAGTGTACATCAATCGCATTAACAAAATATCTCCACCATACCCCACCCTACCCCATGGTATATGTGCTTTGCAGGGTTTATACCCACACTTTCGGTCTTAAACATTTCAGACAGAGAGTGGACACGATGAAAATGGAGGGAGACCGGAGAAAAACAACATGGAACGCCAACGCTTGCAAGCATTTTCTGTGTGAAAAACGCGAAGTTCATCAACTCCCCCACTATAACCGAAACCCGCCAACTCCAAATAAACTGGAAACTGCACTTTTTCGGTTTCCCCTATAACAATTATTGTCTTACTCAATTTGCCTGAAGGGACGAAAAATGCACACACTTACAACACGGCCTTATACAAAGCGTCGCGTCGTCGTCGTTCGTCGTCGTTGTCGTCATGGTTTCGCGTCTCACAAAAGCGGACGAAAAAATACCACCATATTAAAGGGAGGGAAAGTGGGCATATAATGGAGCCACTCGAGTATACTGCAATTGGCATTTAACGATACTTCATAAGAACAAAAAGAAAATCGGGGGAGAGAGGGCATAATCCCCATTATCATCAGAAAGAGGAAATTTACGCGAAAAGGAAAAACATCTTGGCTCCCACCCGTCCTTATCCTCATCCTCACAACACATTAACGGACTGGCCGCGGCGACCGTACACAAAAGCTCGATGGGAAGAAGAAGAATATTTACTTTATTGTTTGTCGATGAGAATGAAGGTAACATTTCCGACTTTGGAAATTGCCTGAGAATTGCATCTCAAATGAGATTTCACGATTCTTTGGGCTTTTTCTGAAATCGCGAAAGTCAGTCGCTTTACGACCAAAGGAAATTGGTCAACTGTGGCCCGATGCGCTGCGCTTTGCTCTCTAGAAAGAAGGTTTTCGTTTTGTTTGTGTGATGTTTGCTAAATAAAGCCTACGGCAAGGCGATGCCGATGTGGTTCTATGGGGATGAGTCTGAGCTGAGTATCATGGCAGATCTTATTTTGTTTACCTTAGACTATTTTGCACCCACCTTTATACGAGTATGTGATGTCGATGTGAATTATGTTCTTTTTTTTCATTAAGATCTGTTAGGATAAGTAGATTATAAGTGGCCAGTGGGTACTAGGTTCTAGATAGAAGGGTAATGGGTGGTTCTGGATTATCTAAAATCTATAGATAAAGGTATACGGTTTCAGTTAAAATGTGACTCTTTTTAATAGCCTAGTCAAAATAGACTAATTGGAATGAGTACAAACATTGAGAACATCGTTATTAATAAGTGACAAAAAAGCTATAAGAAATTCACGAGTTTCTAAGGTTTTTTGTCGAAAGTTTATTATCTAAAAAACAAAATTTATTTGAAGTCGCTATCTCTTCTGGTTCTTGAGCTATGGATGACGAAAAAAACGTCGCGAACGTACGGACGGACGAACGTACATACACACGCACGCTCAGACATCTTTTTGAAAATCTTTTATTTCGACTCTCGGGACCTTGAAACGTCGAGTAATGTTAAAATTTTCAATTTGACAAATCGGACTCATTACAATAACTTTCTATGGGAAGTTAATTACATGTTTTGTAAATTCACATTTTTCAATCTTAAATAGGTATAAAAATCAAACATATATCATCACTAGTAAAAATCTATACTTAAATATGGCTTTTAGAAAGTTTCTTAAGGTCTTCCAATCACATTCGTTCAACAATTGGAGTGTTTCTTGCATGGTTAATGTATTTTTACGGGAAAAACACTAGCCTCTGTTGATAAAATATTGGACATACACTTATGAAGTGATAACAAAATTGATTGAAGCTGTCCTTAAAGGGTCTAGCATTTAAACTAATAAGTTCACAGCTTGCTTTAAAAATGAAAGAAATTTCCTTGTAGCTAAGTCCATCACGAAAGTAGTTTCGTTGGTTTAGGTTATAGTTGAGCTAAGAGTATAGTACTCTACTATCTGGCTCGCGAGCTTTATTAATAAAGGATTCTCGAACTATGTCTTCAATCTTCTGTATTATCCTGTAAAGTTGCTTCTTTAAATTGTTTAAATTGGTGAATTTGATATATAGTATCTTTCCACAAGTATTACCGATATCTTGCCTTTTTTCATCCACCAATCTTTATTCCTTAGTTCGTACAAAAACATATTTTTCGACAGTCTATTCTCCTTGTAGGTACAAGTTTTGATAATGAAATCAGCCTGCGCCTTGAGTGTGCTGGTGAGAAGTTTCGGTATTCCGGTTTCTAATTGTATTTCGCGGTAAGTTGAAGAGTTTTCTCAAAAAATTCCTTCGACATTTTTCTATCAGAGTTGATTTCACAACGGCATCAAATATTTTATATTTTGCTGAAAGGATATTCTGTCGTTTGAAAAAAAACATTTTTCCATGATGAATTAAACAAGCTTTTAGAGTTGTTTGGCTTTTTCCATAAGGTGTTTGTCGAAATTTAGGGTTTTATTCAGCTTTACACCTAAATATTCAATTTCTTTGGATATTTCTAAAAGATTTCCATTAAAGTACCATCTATTTCGTGAGAATCGTGAGAAGACCATTATTTTTGACTTGTCTGTATAAATAGATAATCCCCACCTATCACAGTAATTTGCTAAGCGATTTATCATCAACTGTAGGTTTTCTGGTGATTCCGATAACAGGACAAGATCATCAGCGTACAGTAGCGCATTTATAACAGAATCCGATATTCGTATTCCTCCACGTAAGGCTACCTCTATGTCATTTATGAACAGCGAAAACAACAAGGCACTGTTTCGAACCATTCTGAAAATATCTTCCCATCCAAGACTGCTGCATTAGCTCCAGTATACATCGCTTTAACTACTTTCAAAAACTTCAAAGATAGACACAATTGTGAGTGCTTATAGAAGAG
Source organism: Eupeodes corollae (assembly GCF_945859685.1). Taxonomy (NCBI): domain Eukaryota; kingdom Metazoa; phylum Arthropoda; class Insecta; order Diptera; family Syrphidae; genus Eupeodes; species Eupeodes corollae. The sequence goes on from NC_079149.1 coordinate 36,094,713, forward strand.
CGCGCTTCTGTTTACAAGCCGCTTTGAAGTCCACTAAGAAAAAATAAACTTTTTTGATCCTTGTTTGAAAAGCTTTTATGATTGATGAAAGAGTGAACACCTGGTCTATTGTTGAAAAGTTTTTTTTTTTAAATCCGGCTTGGAGATCGGAAAGAATGTTTTTCTTTTCGACCCATTTTTCAAGTCTCTCTACCGCTAGACATTCAAAAACGATTTACCTTGGTAATTTTAAGCTATGTCTAAGGGACCTTTTTTTGTATTGAAAAAATTACCGTCTTCTTGAAAGATGTCAGCATTTGAAAATATTTTGTTGAAGAGTTCCCTTATGTTATTAATGAATGTGTGAGGAGAATTTATATAGAACTCATACGGAATCCCATCTTCAGCTAGTGCCTTTCCATTTTTTGGTTTTTCCAGTACAGCTTTTATTTCTTCTATTGTTATCTCACCATCTAACACTTCATCAAGAACATAAGGTTCACATAGAAGTAATATTGGCTTGGGTTATTGCCTAGAAGGATGTTCAAATAATACCCATGTACATTCAAGAGGACACAAACGTCCTTTAAAGTGTGCAGCCAGACTTTTTGTAGATAACCCTGTGCCAATTTTATGAGTAATTCCATTCATTTCTCTAGCTATCTTCCAGAATTCTTTCGTGTTTTTGGTTTGATCATATTCGATTTCTTTTTGTGACATATATCTTTATAAAGAGCATCCGCTTCATGGTACCATTTTTTCAAACCAAAATTTGGCGAATTTTGGCGCGCTTTCCAACATTTCTTATCGAACCACTTTTGTTTAAACTTTGGACAAGTGCTGTTTAAAATTGTATTCGATGTCGAACATCTAATATAACCTATTAGTTGGTTCGATAGTTCTTCTGTAAGTTCTATTAGCTTAACGTTGTTTGATATTTACTCGTAACTATCTAGATTGTGTTGTGGTGGCAGTTTTATATTTGCGAACTGGCAATTAGGTACATTTCTAAATTCTACTACAACTATTAAAGGAGAACAATTCTGTAGAGTATTATTTTTTTTGGAAACTTCAAAAGTTTTCAAAGCGCGCCTAGTAGAAGCTCTCAAAAGGAGGAAAAATCCCAATTTTAGATAATTTTGAATGGGTGCTCGTATTAACTTTAATGTGGTGTTAAATAGCCCATAGCCTTTCTTTAAACACTGAATTTTTTTTTTCAAATCTGAATAGTAATCCCTGATATTAGAGCGTTCAAACAAACTCTTCAGCTTTATAATACAAGTACAAATAAGGTACAATTAACTTAGCACCTGAATATTTCCATGTTGGTTTCTTGTAGCAGGTCCATTTTGTGGTATCAAAAGTATAGTGCTGGAATTTGTCATCTGTTAAATTAAGATGTTAAACCAATGTTCTTCAGTTGAAAGTCTGATATGTACGAGAATGGATCGCTTAGCTATAGCACAACGCATACAAGCTGTTTAAACCTTCCACAAAAATGGTGATTCTGCCATAACCACATATCGTGTTTTAAGAGGAGATTAAAGTTCACATAATTTCCAACTAAGGTAGCAATTGGAAAAATTGTGAAGAATTTGATGAGACTGGATTGGTTACAGATATTGAAAGGCCTCTGCATCATCGTTTCGCTCGTATCATTGAAAATATCGCTACTGTAAATTAAAGTTTTGTCGAAGACCCAAATGTGTCGATTCTTCGTCGTTCTTAGGAATTAAGACTGTCTTACGACACATCATGGCATATTTTGCATTTGGATCTACAACTTCATCCCTATTAAGTCCAGCTTTTACAATAACTGAGATGATTTAGAAACATTTTTTCAGGCTACTCAGACCATGAAAAACCACTTTTTCACTGGAATTTTCGACTTCCGTGACAACTTATGTTGTTTAAAATTTAGTTCATCCGTAAAAACGAAGGGGGTTCAATATTATTTAAGGTTCAGTAGAGTCATTTTGAATGTATTTATTTATGCAAGTGATTTATGAGAATACAAGAGCCATTTTCCAGCTGACGTTTTGTATTTTTTTTTACAAAATATTTACAAGACCACATCCTGATATTTTCAACTTTTCATTTGCTTAACTAAACATCTCTGAACCCATTTCATTGATAATATCTTCTTTATACCACAAACAGTTGATAAAGGATTTCAGTTGGCTTAGGTCAAAAGAGGTTTCATCCTTATGATAGATCCCAGATGACTTTCTAACGCGACCCATCCATCTCTTGGTTGTTGGTCGTCGTCTATAGAAATATTGAAATTTTATTCCATAAACTATACAAAATGCATGTATATGTACCTTTAGTCCTTTTGCAAGTTTGAAAAGTTAAAAATAAAATGTGCATTCAAATTGAAAAGAGCCGATTATTTTCCAAATCCAATTACAGTTCAAAAACTTGTCATACGCATCATTTTGTTCATTTTGAAGTTG